>NW_008349234.1:954169-978048 GCF_000622305.1 Nannospalax galili | reverse complement strand
CTCTCTCTCTCTCTCTCTCTCTCTCTCTCTCTCTCTCTCTCTCTGTAGGCTTTTACAATGTAACAAACTCAACATCTCTGTGCCTCAACCTCCTGAATACACCACTACACTTGGGCCAGTCTTGCCAGAAGAGGGCTCCTGGGGCCCCTTACAGGATTACTCTCCTTCCTCTCCAAGAGAACAAGACGCTGGCAGCTTGTGAAACTTTGGGCTGTGCCAGTCAAGCATATTACCCACCTGCAGACTGACGCCCACTTAATGCAATCACACAGGGACACTGCTACCCGCAAGGCTTTAACCTGTGCTGTACATCAAGCTCCCCTCCAGACCCACTGTGCTTTATTAAAAGGCAACCACACCTAACATGATTACCGGGACCAGACACTGCACATGTTGTACAGCCCAGGAGGCAGAGAGGGACCATGAGGAAGGTGGACAGTGGGAAGCTTGACTTAGCCATAACCCTCCCTATCAGCAGCAAGGTTTTAAGTTAGAAAATACTGTGACGGGGACAGGGATTAGAGCCTTCCTTGACAGGTGAAAATGGTGAGGTTCTCCTAGAATGAAGTGAGAAAAAGGTAGAACCAGGGTGAACTGTTGGATGGGGGCACCCAAGGTGCTCCTGGGAAGAAAGTGAACCTTAAAGTCAGCATCAAGTGCAGAGACTTGGTGCCAGCACTCACACCAGCCAAAAAAGGGGCGGGGGAGATGTTTTTCTGTTCAAAGCAGAAGGAAAAAAAAATCTTTAGGATTGAAGGAAAATGATTTAATTTTAATCCAGTCTGTAATGCTACCTACCTTTATGCCAACACAATTTGAAAGTATCATTCTTATCTAATTTTGTGGAGGAGGGAGGGGCCCCAATGCAGCCTGGGAGAGAAAAACAGGAATTCAAAATGGGCTCCACTCTTTAAGACCATGTACTACAGGAAGGCCATGTCCCTTCTCTTAGCCTGCCTCCTCATCTGTAAGGTGAGGGGACAGTGAGACCTACATTATTAGACTACAGAAAAGTTAAGCGGGTGGGGGGAGATATGCATGGATGGATGGATATGCACAAGTGCTTAACACAGTGCCTGCCATTAAGTCAAGCAGCAACTGAACAAAAAATAAACCTGCTCCTAATGTGTCAGCTAATCACAACAGTAGCGACTGATCCGTGAGGCTGGGGGCCTGAGAGCCAGATGGCAGGACAGCACACACCCCTCTAATGTTACTTCTGCCCATCATAACCCTTGCCGCCTACAGAACAGAAACTTCTCCAGCAAGGAAGAATGCAGAGCAGCCTTTTAGTTTTTTGTTGCTGTTAGATAAGGTTGGATCACGGTCTCCCTACATGGCCCAGGTTGGTCTCAAACTTATAGCCACCTACATCAGCCTTCTAAGTACTTGGATTACAGCCACCTGTCACCACACTTGGTCCAAGTAGTCTGCTTTTAATCTCTGATATTTTATATTCCCCAAATTCAATTATGAATTAAGTAGAAAGTGGAGAATATTTTCCCAGTGAAGCTGGCTTTAGGCATTTTATTTCTCATGATGGGTGTGCTGGATAGTGTCAGTTGTCAATTTGACACACCTGGGTAGAGGGACCTCCAACAAGGAATTTCCTCCCACTGGTCTCACCTGTAGCCATGTCTGTGGGGCATTTTCTTGATTATTGAATGATGTGAAAGGGCCTAACCCATTGTGGGTGGTACCACCCCTGGACATGTTGTATAAGAAAGCAGGCTGGGCACAGGCTACAGGAGCAAGCCAGTACGCAGCATTCCTCCTTGGTTTGTGCTCCAGGTTCCTGCTTGAGCTCCTGCCCTGGTCCCCCTGGATGAAGAACTGAACTTTAAGCTGAAATAAACCCTTTCCTCAAGTTGGTTTTGGTCGCGGTGTTTATCATAGTAATAGAAAGTAACTAGGACAAGGATTCACCAACCCAGAACCCTCTTATAAAGAGGCCTAGGAAGGAGGTGGGACAGGGCATTTGTGGGCTATTCCACTGCTAGTTCCAGGAGCTGCTCCCACGAAGGGGTGGGGTTAGAGCAGTCCAGTATTTTCTGACCTGGATCCAATTACTGGGAAGATATCAAGGTATTTAAAAGAGGTGGCCCTGCTTTGCTTTGCTTTTTTTTGATATGAAAAGAAACAGAATCCAGGTGACCTAAGACGGAACTTTAATCTTAGAAAACCCTGTGATTGCCAAGACCGAAAGAAGAGAAGAGAGGGCAAACAGGAGGGAGGCCAGGGGCCCCAAGGACCCTTCTATGTCTTGTGACGCAGTGCGGGGGGGGGGTTGCTGGAAAGTGGAGATGTAAAGACAGCAGCAGATCCCTCCCTTCCAGAGTAGTTCCGTACTTGCTGTACCCACCCTTCAGCGCCGGCCAAGGCCAAAGCCAAGAGTCAGGCTTCTGCCAGTCTAGGAACCCCTAATCTCACCCAAGGAAGGTGAATTGTCAAAAGAGGAGAATGGATCCACCTGTCGAGCATTACAACACAGAATCCAGCTGCAGAAGAAGCGAAGTTCAGAACAATTGTTTCGAAGAACAATTGTGGCCAACAGAGATGGCTTCGCTCCCACCCACCTTGCTCGGAAACATGGTCACAAGCCCCTACACTTAAACTTGGGTCTGCCAGGAGTTTCCTTCCTAACTTCAGCAGAGCCTTCCCGCCACCCTCTTTCTGCCTTCACTGTGGCAGGAACTCCCTCCTCCAGGAAGGAGCCAGAGTCCTCGCTGCACCTGGCCGGGCCGCAGCAGCCGGGAAGCAGGGCTGAGCCTGGGGCGGGGCGGCTGCAGGTGAGCACGGAGGGGGGGGCGCTCGGAAGCCCGGGGCTCGCCTGGCCGTACTCCCAGCTGCCCCCGCCGCCCTCCCCGTCGCGGCCCCCAGCTCCCCACCGCCTACCTCGTCCAGTTGCGCGCCGTCGCAGCCCCGCCTGCGCCAGCTCCGTGGGCAGCGCATGGGCTGCTTTGCAGGTTCCGCGACTCCGCGGTGCGACGGCGTCGCCACGGCGACGGGTTGGCCGCCGCGCGTGCGCGCGCGACTAGGCGACAATCAAACGGGCCGGAAGTACCGCAAGGCGCCCGCACTCGGACCTGAGTTCCTACAATCTTCAGGATCCGGCTCCCGACTCGCCTTGCCCGACCCCACGTCCGCCTCCCACCGCGGGGATGGGCGGCCCGGTTCGCTCCGGCCTGGGGCGGGTGCCGACCCGAGTCAGGACCCGGTGGGTGCAGGGCACCTGCTCTGGGCGCCTCGGCTCCAGGCCCTCCGCCCTCTGCCCTGCACCCTTCGTGCCTCCCCTGCCCTCGCGGCCCGAGCTCAGGAGGCCGCTAGGTGTCAGGCACGGCCCGGGCCCACGCTGCAGCTGCGGGAACCCGAAGGTCACCCCTTCCCCAGGTGGCGTGGGCGGAGATGGTACTTTACTGGAAGGCTGGGAATAATCCTGTCCTCCCCTCCTCTGCCTACGTGTCACACACACATGATTGTTGACAGATTTTACCTCCCTTTTTCCCAAGCCAGGAGGCTCTGCACGAGATAGACACAGACGGAGTCAGAACCAGCCAAAGGAGAGATCTGGCGCTCCCAGCCTTTCATGAAGGCCTAGACCTGTTGCCAAGGTCTGGGCTTGGGCCTGGAGGTTGCCAAGGCTGGGAACTTGGGCAGCTGATTCTGGCCCCCGCCCCCTATCCAGGAAATGCTGTGGGTAGATAAGGGCTCAGTGCAGACTTCCTACAAGCCTGGAACAAAAGGTTCTTTCCTGTTGGATGCTGAACCATAGTTATCAAGGGGCCAAGAGTGGGAGAGAAATGGGGTCTCTTTCCCTGTGAGGCAAAGCATCCTTGGCTGTGGAACTGGCCTCTTACCTGCCCTCACCCAGCGGAAGGAAGTCCTTGGAACTCCTTGGCATACTGGGAACTTCCGTGTGGCAGAGTTCAGAATCTGGAGGGCTAGGCCAGAAACCCTTTTAGAGGGAGCGCATGGTTGAGATTGCACCAACACGACCAGTTCCCTTGGAGTGACCAAGTTTAAACCATCCAAGCATCAGAATTCTGTTATGGTAGCTTTTCATCTGGAGGAAGTTAATGGACATTTTAAAGAAAGCAACAGCTTCCTTGGTATGCTAACAGGCAATAAATACTTACAAACTAAAGGTGGAGTAGAGCCATTCATTTCCTGTTGCTTGGTGGGTACTTCTGGGCTTCCTGGAGGAAGAGGAGGGGCAGACAGGTTTGGCAAGACAGAATCTTGAAGTGCTGAGCTCCCTGGTTATGGTGCAGGACTTTCAGTGCCTTGGGGACTCATGGGACCCACATGGTCTTGCAGCTAGCAGCTGTGCTTTTCTCCTAGGAGAACACACCACCCCCAGCCCCCACCCCTGACGTGTTCTCAGGGGCCTGCTGAAGAGAGGGAGAGACCTCTGCCTCAGCCTGTGAGGACTCACTCATAAGGGCCCATGCATCCATGCACCCCACTTTATAAAAATAGGGGAACCCATCAAAGTGCTGTCAAGCACTAGGGCCAGCCTGGTCCAGCTTCCAGAGACCCCAGCCCAGGCTGAGAGACCTCCAGAGTGCCTTTTCCTGTTCCCTACAGCAGGAACTCCTACCTCTGAAGCCTAAGAACCTACAGCTTAGACAGGCAGAGTTCCCTTACCACCCCTCCTTGGGCCACACAAAGATGTAGTCCAGTCTTGAAATGCGGAGGACCTCTGTGTGTAGAATTCTGCACTTGACACACTTCCTGCTCTGTTATATTGATTTCTTAGATCATCACTGGGCTCATTCAAGTCTCCAATCTCACTGCTTCAGAAGGCAGTTCCTGACCACCAGTGTGGCAGTGTAGTGGGGGTTAGAGATGTAGAGGAGCCTGGGCTCAGTGTGCTAGGGGTGATTCTGGACCTCGGATCAAAAGCATTAAAGAGCAGGAGTGCCAGGGCTCTGAGCAGAATGGATCTTGTTCTCAAGAACCAGAAGTTTCCTGAGACCCACTCCCACCTGGCTGACTCTCCTGAAGATTACCAGACTCAGAAAGCAGAGGGAGAAATCGCCAGGATTCTCAGTTAAATTTCAACTTAAAAAAAAAAATTAGCAATCAGAGGTTAAAAGCACTTGCTGTTCTGGGGCTGGAGAGATGGCTCAGTGGTTAAAGAGCACTGGCTGTCTTTTCAGAAGACCCAGGTTTGCATCCTAGCACCCACATGGTTGCTAACGGTTGCCTATAACTCCAGTTTCAGGGGATCCAATGGCTTCTTCTGTCCTCTGCAGGCATTATGCACTTACATACATGCAGACAAAACACTCATATGCATAAAATAAGAATCATAAATATTTTTTAAATTTAGCATGAGGCTGTTAAGAGTATGTATTGCTCTTCCACAGGACCTGAGTTCAATTCCCATCAACTACATTGAGGAGCTTACAACTGCCTGTAATTCCAGCTCCTGGGGAATCTGACACCTCTGGTTTCTGTAGATGGACACACACACACACAGACACACACTTAAACATAAAAAAAATCTTTAAAATAAAATTTAGCATGAGGCTGGGCACGGTGGCACATGCCTTTAATCTCAGCACTCGGGAGGCAGAGGTAAGAGGATCTCTGTGAGTTTGAGGCCAGCCTGGTCTACTTAGCGAGTTCCAGGCTAGCTGGGACTACAGGGAGACCCTGTCTCAAAAAAGACCAAAAAAAAAAAAATTAGCATGAATATATCTCAAGTATTACAACATACTAAATATTTATTCCTCAAATGTAACCAGATGACCCATGTTTTAGGTGGCAATTCTACCTTTGCTCTTGTTCAAGAAAGACAGGAGAAGGACCTTCTCTCCACCCCCAGCAAGTGAAACCCTCTCAGAGCCAGGAACCACCCAGTTAAGTCTCATCTAGCACTTTTCAGGCTTGAGCCTGGACTGCAGAGGGTATGCAGAGTAAAGACAGGTTCCTAGTTCTAAGACTTTGTATGACTCATGAACATGGTTCATTCTTACATTCCTATACTTGGTATAGTATGCACTGGGGGCTGGGAGGACGCTGAGGACACAGCAGCAATAGACCAGGCACAACACTGTTCTCAAATTGCAACGGGCAAGTGGAGCCATAGAAGACACTCAGGGAGAGGCATTTAAAGCATTCCAAGGAAACCCAAATATGTATATCCTTCATCCCTTTGGGAACAGGATGCCCCATTACAAGGGACTGAGAAGGCTTCACGAGCCATGGAACATAGAACTACACTGCTACAAGATGCTCAGGTGTCAGCCTGGCAACACTGCATGCAGGGAGAGGCCAGAAACCTCATTTCTGACTGAAGGATAAAGAACCACACCACAGAAGGCCTGGTGAGCTTGGTTCCCAAGTGTGCGTGGGTCCCTAAAGGCCAGAGGAATGTGAAGAGGGCTGTGAAAAACCTAGAGGCCTGAACCAAAGTCTTATCAGCTCTGAAACCTGGGTCCTGCCTTGCAATGTCCCCTGGCCAGCCTTCAGCCCAGGCAGCAGCATCCTCAGGCCCACTCCCAGAGGAATTGTGTGTGTGTGTGTGTGTGTGTGTGTGTGTGTGTGTGTGTGTGTATGTATGTATACTTAATGGCTACCTCGATGAGCTTAAAGTAGAACCATGAGTCACTCAAGAAGAAAAACCTATCTTCCAGCTTCCTGTGCACTAGAGGTGACCGGAAAAGCAGCAGCCATGGCAGGACATGAACAGAGCATCCATTGGAACGACCACCATGGTGGCAGAAGTAGCAGCCAGAATGGCCACCAGCTACAGTGCTTCCAGAGCCAATGAAGACAGTGAGTCACCTGAACCTCTGGAATATTGAGGGGCTTTGCCCCAAGGGATGTCAAAGGCTGTGGGTTGTCACCACATCCCTGATTGATTCCAAGACTGGTCCAGTCTGAGAAGACAAGACCTAGACAAACAGCAGCACCATGATTACTGAGCCCAGACAGGAAGAAGCAACCAGATCAGACAGGCTGACTTTTCCTCTCTACTGGGCCCTGAGGGGACAGGACCCAGGCTGGCTAAGAAGGGTAGGGGGCCAGCCTTGCAAGAAGTGGTGTGTGGGCACTGGGGCCCCAAGGCAGGAGGAAGCCAAGGCAGTGGGCTTTCCCAGCCTATAGCTTGTTTCTGTGCAGCCCCTTGGGGAGAGAGAATCGGGATCATTTTCTCCATTACCCTGCCTCCCTCCCTCCCCTTTGCTTCTCTTTTTCCCTCCCTCCCTCCTTCCTTCTAGAATGATAATGGACACCTGCTTCTTGCCAGATGATGTTCTAGGCCCCTAAGAGACAGTAATAATGAAGAGAGACAAAGACTGTGCTTTCATGTGACTCACATGAAGTGGGAAAAAGCAAGAAATCAAGAAATAAGAAGTAAACTAACAGGGGCTGGAGAGATGGCTCAGCAGTTAAGAACACTGACTGCTCTTGCAGAAGACCTGGGTTCAAGTTCCAGCATCCACATGGCTAACAAACATCTGTAACCTCAGTTCTAGGGGATCCAAAGCCCTCTTCTGATCTCTGTGGGTACTGCATGAGTATGATGCACTTACAGGCATGCAGGCAAAACACTCATACATACAAAAGAAAGTAAGTAAATAAATAAATAAATAAATAAATAAATAAAGGGGCTGGAGAGATGGTTAAATTTTTAAAGCACTGGCTACTCTTGCAGAGGACCTAGGTTTGATTCCCAGCACCCACATGGTGGCTACCAGCTGTCCCTAACTCCAGTTCCAGGGGAATCTGACACCCTGTTCTGGCCTCTGTGGGCATTGCACACACATGCAGGCAAACACTCATACACATAAAACAATTTTTTTTAATTTTAAAGTAAATTAAAAAATTCTATATATGTACATTCATCTGTGCACATAAACCTAGTTGCACAAAGCACAAGCATCATGCTTTAACATGACAAATTATGAAACAGTAATAATGTAGGAAGAGGTGCAAGGGGTGGCCGATGTTGAGCTGGTGCTGGGGAAGACTGTCTGAGGGGACAGAAGTAGGGACATAGGCCATGGGAAACTCTAGGGAAGGTAATTCCAGTAAAGGGCAGAGCAGGGGCAAAGGCCCTGAGGCAGGAACGTGCACAACTCTCTACCCTCTGCCCTGCCCTCTGCCACTCTGCTCCCTCCGATGGAGAAGTTAGGTGAGTGTGCAGAGATGGGAGGCAGGCATGCAAACAGGTCATTAGAGAGCAGAGGTTGAAGGTATGGAATATGTGCCAGGGCCCCGACCTGTGATGCATGGGACATCTGAACAGTCTCCATAGGCCCATAATTGTGTCTGTGTCTAATCACATTCACTGTGGTGGGTAGGGCACAGGCAGGCTCCCCCCATCCATCCTGGGTGTGCCTATGGCCAGTGGTATGGCTAAGCAGGAGGTCCTGGAGCCTCTGCCAGCTCTGATCACACTCACCTTCAGCCTTCCCTCCAGTAAGAAATGTTGAGAAGTTTATGCCCTCATTCCCCATCTCCCCACTTCTCTCCTTGAGATGTGGCCAGTCAGTCAATCCTTAAACACTAAAGACTTGCTATGAGAGCACTGGGGGAATTGTGGACAGCAAGAAACACTGTAAGCTGGAGCCAGGAGTGAGGCCCTGGGTGCAGGGGTATCTATACCCTCTGATGGTGTCAGTAGATAAGTGGAAGGGAGGAGCTGTTGATAATGACAGGCCTGTGTTCACCTCCACCAACCAGCCATGAACCACAGGTTTGGGACTCCTGCTCTTTGTCCAAAGCCTTGGGCCTCCCAGAGTTCCTATCCTGGTTCCTTGAAGCCACTGCAACTCTTGATATATAGCCCTGGCTCTCAGCCAAGTCCTACATCCCAGGGAGTATGGTGAGGATGTGGTGGCCTGTCTGAGCCTTACCAGGCATGACCTAGGAGCTACCTCTACTGGCTGTGGGCAAAAGTCCAGACAGAGATTCCCAGTCATAGGTGTTAGATTTAGGAGAGCAGAAAAATGAAGGAGTTTAAAGTTAAGAAATAAGAACCAGAGCCAGACCTGCAACAGGCAAAGCATATGTTCCTTTATTCAAGAGACCATAGCAAAGGGCCTCTGCGGTCCACCGAAACAGGCATCCGCAGAGAAAGGCAGAACAATCTGGACTTCTATAGGAACTCTGCTGAACACAGCTGTAGGAATTTGCTCAGTCTCAGGTGTCAGTGTCCTTGGGGTAATTGAGGGTCTTCTTCCTGAGGTTACTTCTCAGGATGAGCAGGCAAGTTATTGGCACCTAAAGGAGTTAGGTTGACTGTAAACATTCTCTGTCAGTCCGGGGAGTGATCAGTTGATAAGGCTTGAGCAAAGGCCAGCCACCAGAGCAGGTAAGTTTCTTATGGCACAGCAGGAGTTAGGCTGGCCTTGTAAACAGTCTCTGTCAGCCAGGGAAGTGACCAGTTGATAAGACTAGAGCAAAGGCCAAGCTGCCAATCTGCACCATTTGGCTACCTTGAGGAATTTATGTCCTTATGGCTTCCTTTAAGGAAGCTTATGGCTCTCCTGCAATTTACACAATCTATCAATTGGTCCACAACAACCCTATCCCTCACTAGAACTGCAGCTACACCCAGAACAGAAGATGGGGGCTGAGAGCTAGGCCATACCTCTGGTGGCCACAGTGAGCCTGCTGACTCCTCAGGAGTCACTCCCTGACCACAATCTGCTGTCCTAGGTTCAGGCTTTCCCCTCTCCCTGCTCTGCCACGTCCTGCCTCCATCCTTCCTACTTCTGTTGACTTTGGTCTTGGCCTTTGCTTCCTGCCTTGAGTTCCCCTATCAGGAGAGGTGCTTCAGATTTGAAGGGTACCTTCCCCTTAGCCCAAAGTATCTCCTACCTAGGAAGCCACAGGCAATGGGAGAACCTAAGAAGTGGTTGAAGCCAGAGGAGGGGAGACAGGGGGATGACAATGATGATGATGATGATGATGATGATGATGATGATGATGATGATGATGATAGAGAACATGACACCACATGGGGGGGTCTCACACCCTCAGCCTGTCCTCATCCACCATCTATGATTGATCTGTCTCTGGCATCATCACCACCTCAGACCTTCCTGTTATTCCAGGCATCCAAAGGGCTAGCCCTAGAACAGAGTAGAAACTGGGTCCCTCTACAACTCAGAGATTCTGAGTGCCTACCCCTGAACTCTAGGACACAAAAACTGTTTCTCTAGGACAGGATCTTAGATTCAGGGCCTGAGAAATATAAGGTTGCTACTTACAGACTTTTAAAAAAATCTTTTATTATTTTTATTTCATGTGTATGAGTATATTGCCTACATGTATGTAAGTGCACCCATGTCATACAATGCCTGCAGAGGTCAGAAGAAGGCATTGGATCCCCTGGAACTGGAGTTACAGAGGGTTGTTAACTGCCATGTTGGCACTGGGAACTGAACCTGGGTCTTCTGCAAGAACAACCAGTTCTCTTAACCACTGAGCCATCTCTCCAGACCCCCTGGAGAAATCATGATCCTTCCCAACTATGCGAGTTCACTTCACATCATGGCTTTGAGTACGCACCTCTATTTTAAAGAGTTGTTCTCTCCTTCCATGAACTCTCTTCAATTGATAAATCTTAGCCATTTTGAGTCTTGGTGGAGGGGAACTCAGCTGTATTCCCCAGCTACACACCAGCAAGTGAGATCATCCCATGTCAGGCAGCCTGGACTCTAAACTTTCCAGTAGCCCGATGCTGTATTACATTCCCTCACCCACTTTACACCATCCCAAGACACCCAGGAAGCCAGGTCAGTACTGACTACATAGAGCCCAGGGTGGTACCACCTTTCTGTCACCCAAATCTAGGTGGCTTCCTCACAAAAGTCCCAGAGCACTTCTGACAACCAACCATGTAGAAGGTTGCTAAGAGAGGACAGGCACTTTGCTCCTCCTCACACACCTGTCACCCCCCTGCCCAAGAGGATGGCATGCTCTGGCCTCTGCCTAGCCATTCTCCCTCTACCTTGGGACTTTTGTCCAGTGTCTACAAAGAGGTGCTTCTTAGAACAAAGGAAACAACTTCAAGTGAAGCAAGGTCATCTTCACTGCCAGGAAGTGCCTCCAGTACAACTGAGTGCTAGGGCACAAGTCCTGGCTCCAGGAGTCTAGACTCGGCTGTCTGCCTCAATCCACCAATTAGAGGTGAGTATTGGCAAAAGGCAGAGACAGGAGAGTCAATCAGTGTGTGAAAAAACAAATGAGGGGTCTAGTGACCCCAAGTTTGTCTTCAGGGTACTGACTCCCTGACAGGAGTTTCTGTTTCAACTTGTTTTACATTTCAAGACAATGTTGTCATCATCTGGGCTGGAGAATCTGCAATCAAGTTACCAGAAAATTGAAAAAAAATAAATCTTGTAATAATTTAACCAAGTTTACAATTTGGGGTTGAGCTGCATCTGGGGCTACATGGGACCTTTGGGCTGCATGTTGAAAGCACCTGATAGAAAAACTTGGGGGGGGGGTGTCAAAAGGATGTATATTCAAGCAGCCCTACTCAGGGCTTGGTGTGATTTGATCATCTCAGAAGTCCTTACCCCTGCAGAGGGGAGAAATGGGTTCTCATGAGTTGATGGCTCCTGCAGCCTTGTTCTGGTAGATAATTGTCTCCTCTGAGGTGAGGGCGCATGGGGGAGAGAGATAGCCTGTCCTGTGGGGCTTTGAAGTTCCTGGAGTTCAAAGTGACTTAGAGCTTAGGACAATGCCTTATTTCTGTCAACCTTGCAGGGGAATGAGGTCAGACACTACTTGACTCATGAAGAGAAAAGCAGAAGTCTCATGCAAAGTAAAGGAGACAGACACAAAATGAAGATAGAGATGCCAGGCTTATCCTACCTTTAGTTATCAAGTGAGCCAAGTGAGGAGTTAGGCTTTTTAGCAAAAAGCAGGTTCCAGATGCCTGTAGAATGGCACCTTCCAGGGAGCTAGTGATGGAGGGGCTGGGGGCAGGATTGGATGGGTTAGACAGGGACAGGAGGCTGCCTATGGAGCAGTGGAAATTCCTCAGGGGTGGGCCTCAAAGATAGAATTGCCTCCTCTGTTCTGGATCCCCTGATGAGGTCAACAGCCCAGTGGGTGTTGGCCTGACCAGGTTCCAGTCACTACTCAGATGGTGGCCATCCTCCTGCTCTTTCTGTCTCTATGGGTCCTTGTTTCTGTCTGGACCGCCACTGTAACTGTGTTGAGTCTCTCCCAGTCTTTTCCTCCCCTCCATTTCCATCTTCTGAGGTCCAGGAGCTTCTGGGAGGCATAATCTTTGCTCTTCATCATGCGAGCTCCTACATTCAATTTCCTGGCCCCTCTGTGGGAATAATGAGGAGGAGACACACAGATGCTGGGTGAGAAGCATGGAGTTTTAGTCACCATAGCCTCAGAGGTCTAAGCTAGGCACCCAGCCAAGGTTCCCAGTGTGGGAGAGAACTGGCAGTGCCTGGGCAGCACCTGATGAGCCCAGTTCAATATCCTGGGCCAGTTGGAAGCCTGGGATGGCCTACACCCACAGCCCCCATCCCCCATCTGCTGCCAAGGAGGCTGGTTATTGACCATTCCTTCCCAGTCCAGCTCTGAGCACACCTATTGTGCACTGGGCAGCCAGGTAGAGCCTGGAACAGTGAGTCTAAGAATTGTGGCTGCTGAGGAAGGGAGACAGATATGCCAGGATGTGCATAAGGTCAGGGAAGACCTGCCTTGAAGGAAGATGGGTGGTAAACAGGCTGTAGGGGGACATTCTAGACAGAAGATGAAGAGGAGGTCCTGGCCTGGGGACTGCAGTGGACAAGCCCCCAAATAAAGACCACTGACCTGTCTAGAGCCTAGCTAGAGCTACAGACCCATTTTAGTTTGCTCAGCAAGGATATTTTTTTTCCGTTTCTTTTCAAATACATTTAAATGTTTATTTATTCCTTGACTTATTCTTGGTGTGGGGCCTACACTGGTGCTGCTGTGGCTGAAAAGGGGCCTGTGCTTCAACCAGGTGTTCCTGCAGAGGTTGTGTGACAGGGGGCCCCACGAGGATCACCCCAACCTCATCCACATCAATGCCAACGAGGCCTATGAGACTGCCCTAAAGAAGTACCAGGGCTGCCTGTGCAGATCCCCAAGGCAGCACTGTATGCAGCACCCTACAAGTCCAGCATCCTGAAAGCACTGTCCAAGGGCCAGAATGGGGCAGAGGAGTACCTGGAGAAGATCTGCCTCTTCACCACCATCAATGCTCTGCCACCATCAATGCTCTCTGTGAGATGTGTACAAGATGAAAGTGGAGCTCGACTACCTGGTGGAAGCAGCCCTGGCACATGGGAGCGAGAAACCTCTGATCACTGTGAATCACGCCAGGAGGGTACCCAGCTCAGCCTCCAGACCAGCCTGGGTCTACAGGGGTAGCCTTGGTTTCTTTTTTTTTTTAATATTTTATTTGTTATTTTTATTTTTTTATGTGTGTGAGTGTATTGCCTGCATGTAGGTAAGTGCACCTGTGTCATGCAATGCCCAAGAGGACAGAAAAGGCCATTGGATCCCCTGGGACTAGAGTTATGGACAGTTGTTAGATGCCATGTGGGTGCTAGGATTCAAACCTGGGTCTTCTGCAAGAACAACTAGCGTTCTTAATCGATGAGCCATCTCTCCAGCCCCAGCCTTGGGCTCTTAAAAGTCATTTTGGCCAGGCATGGTGACCCATGCCTTTAACCCCAGCACTATGAGTTCAAGACTAGCAAGTTCCAGGGCAACCATTGTTACATAGTGAGATCCTGTCTTAAAAACAAAACAAAATAAGTCATCTTATTTTTTGGCCTATTTTAATTGTGTAATAAACACCAACCCTCCTTGCAAACCTCTCCCACTTTCCCAGCAGCACAGGCTGAGCATGCCTTTTTCCAGTGTGATAAAAAACAATTAACACTGGGAACAAATTAAGCCCTAAAGTTGTCTTTTCCTCCCCTAAAAGATCCTGGTTTAGGGGAGACAACCACCTCACCTTACAAGAAGGCAGGTCTTTTGGGGATTTCATCCAATGGTGTCTTAAATACTTGAAGTGTTAGAGTAACAAAAGGCACCATAAGTCTAACTGGTCAAAAAAGTTAAATCTCAGACTGAAGAGATGGCTCAGCAGTTAAGAGCACTGACTGCTTTTGCAAAGGACCTAGATTCAATTTCCAGCACCCACATGACGGCTAACAACCATACGTCAATTCCAGGGGCTCCTATACCCTCTTCTGACCTCTGAGGGCATTGCACAACATGGGTACACTTATCTATATGCAAGCAATACACTCATACACATAAAATAAAAATAATTTTAAAAAAATTAAATCTCTGGTCTATCTGTTGGAAGACCCACCTTTCCAGTTTCACTGGTCAATCACCTAGACATAGGACCACCCCCAGGAAGGCGGGTTCACCTTAAATTATGCTAAATAGATGGACGGAATACCTAATGCGTTAATGAGATAGTGAACTTTTCCTGACTGGACTCCCACCTCCCAGTGCAGTGCTTCTGGACCCAGTCACAGACATGTGGCCCTCTCGAAGTCTGCCTGCTCTTCTGAAAAGCGTATCTCTTTTTCTTCTTCATATCCCTTTTCTAAGCATGTTTTTACTAACACTTTGGGCTGCGCCAAGCATTCTATATTTCTTCACTTTTTCCCTAAAGCCCCCCCCCCAATGTGGCTGTTAGTCCGCCACATGTCTAACCTCCACGCAGGCTCTAACCAGCATGGCTTCACGGCTTTTTGTCCTTCTCCCCTCCGTTCTCCTCCTCAAGGCGGCTGCCAAGATTCACAGCTTGTCTGCCCTGAGGCTTTTTCTTTAAATTCTAATAAAATTGTCCTAAAGCTTCCACTTGAGTCCATTCTTATTTTCTTTTATGAATGAGGCTAAGAATCCTGAAAGGGGCCCTTTTTCCTCTGTGTCAGCACAGTCCGGATGCTGTTGTGAAGGCCACGAGGTGTGACTAACATCTACTTTTGTTGGTCTCTGCCTCCCGAGTGCTGGGATTAAAGGTGTGTGCCACCACACCTGGCTACATATATATATATATATTTTTTTTAATTTTATTATTCTTATTTTATGTGTATGTGTGTATTGCCTGCATGTAGGTAAGTGCACCCATGTTGTTCAATGCCCGCGGAGGACAGAAGAGGCTGTCAGGTCCCCTGGGACTGGAGACAGACAGTTGTTAGCTGCTGTGTGGGTGCTGGGATTCGAACCCGGGTCCTCTGCTAGAACAACCAGTGTTCTTAACCACTGAACCATCTCTCCAGCCCCAAAAGAGCTATATTTTTTAAAGTATTGGGGCAAGCAGTGGTCTCCAAGAAACTAGTGGTCTGCTAGCCAAAGGAAGGGACACAAGTGTCGCTCTTTAGAATATCTTTATCCCTCCTGGGACGATTTACTGAATGCTGGGGAGATGGTGGGTAGGAGAGAGCAGCCAAACAGAGCCAGGCTAGGGGAGGTGTTATCCTGTCCCTGCTCACATAAGGACATCAACAGAGGGAACTTTGACTTTACTAGAGGCAAAACCAGGAGAATTGGGTTTAAGATTGAGATTAAACAGTAACAATATCCTGACTCCAAAGAGCATGCATGATGCTTGACTGGGCATGGGTGCACATCTGTGACCCCAGGTAGGAAGATCACCAATTTGTGGCCAGCCTAGGCTGCATGTTCTGACTCTAGCTCAAAACAAAACAGTAAGCCAGGCATGGTGGCCAGCATTCAGGGGACAAAGGCAGGCAGATCTCTCTGAGATCAAGGCTAGCCTGATCTACATAGTGAGTTCCAGACCAGCTGGGGCTACAGGGAGACTTTGTCTCAAAAAACTAAACAAAACAACAGCGAGATACTTAGCACTGCCTATGCATGTAGACTGTGTAAGTCCTCCAACTTTATGGGAAGGAGGGAGAGCAGTGTCCTGGCTCTCTTGGAAAGGACCCTGTCCCACTGTTTGGGTGCCACCCCTATGTGGTCTTGCTCAGCTCACTAACATTCCTAGGACTTAGTTCCCTCAGCTATAAAGTGAGATCCAAGTGATATATAACTTACAGGGTTGCTAGAAGGTTAAAATTAGTGAAAACATGTGAAACACTCAAATGCCCAGTTCTGACAACCCACAGCACCTAGCTGATGCAGGACCACTTGGCACCCACAGCACCTAGCTGATGCAGGACCACACAGCACCTTACTGATGCAGGACCACTTGGCACCCAGCTGATGGAAGACTACTAATATTGGTAAAGTGGAGGAAGGAGGCTGGGTCATGACAAAAACAGGCCTAGCTTTGAAAAAGGACATGGTAGCCACCGCCTGGGCTCTCAGGGAGAGGCACTGAATGCCTCCTGGCCCATCAGTATCTCAAGAGAGAGAGGGCAGATAGAGGAAAGGTCAAATGGTCTTGGTCTTCGTGGCTGCAGGAGGAAGTCCAGACCAAACCACAGGGGGCCCCTTGCAGCTGCAGGGTGAGATGGCACAGTTTGTAGAGCAGTACAGTCACCTATCTTCACAAAGACCAGTCCCCTGGAGGCCAAGCACTCCCCATCTTCCAAACTGAACCTTCTCCCACTGCCTCTCTTTCTAGCCTACCACCCAAGCTGGTTTTAGCATGTCCCCTCTGTGAAAAGCACCCCTCCTTTTCCTCCTTCCCAAGGAACAGCTTCAAGCACATAGTTCCACTGGGCTATATAGCCTCTGATGCCCTCGGGAGCACATCTTCAGCCTAGCAACTCAGCCTGCCTCTCTAAGCTGTCAGTAACTCCCTGCTCCCCACATGCTGAGCGCTCAGCACCAGTTCCCTTTGCTTGAAGGTGAGTCATCCTTCATCCTCCAGCACCTGGTATGATGGATTTCTACCCTTCTCAGGGCTCATCCTCGCCACACCTCCAGTGGGTCTGTGCAGGTGAGGCCAGGCCACGCATGCTGACCACTGTCCTCTCTGTGTCTCTGGATGCTGGCACAGGGCCTGCTCTTCTGGCCCTCAGTAGAAGTTTGCAGAGGAAGGCGTGAATGCAAGGAAGACAGGCATTTCTAATGAAGACCAGGCCAGATTGGGCAATGAGGGAAAGGACAGATATGAGTCAGAGATTACTCAGATGTTCCTGGCCTGAGGGGCTGGGATGCACCGTCACTGTCCACAGCCATGGCAGAGCTGGGCTGCATTCTGGGACAGAATAAAGATGCACACTGCCCCTTCTGCTGATTCCTGGCAGCCCACAGGCAGCACCCTGGAGATGGAGCTGGGCACCTTTAATTGCCCTGAGGCTTTATCTTTCGCATATCAAATTTTAAGTTATTTATTTATTTTATTGTTTTTTTGAGACAGTCTGGCTATGTGGGACAGACCAACCTTGAACTCACAGCAATCCTCCTGCCTCAGCCTCCCAAGTGCTATATTGTAGGTCTGAGCCACCATGACCAACTTCTTTACTATTTTTTTAACTATATTTAAATTTATTATTTTATTGTGTGGCAGGGATGGGTGACCAGAGGTTAGTGAAAAACTTCTGGTAGTCAGTTTTTTCCCTTCTTCTACCATGTTGGGGCCTGAGGATTGAACTCAGGGTGTCAGGCTTGGCAGCAGGTGCCTTTACCCACTGAGCCATCTTGCTGGCCCTCTTTCCCATTTGTAAATATACAGTGTGATGACAGGACATATACTCATAATGTTGTGTGTCCATCACCACCTTCCAACCACAGAACTTTTTTCTTGCAAAACTGAGACTCTGTGTCTATTAAACACTAACTCCCCATAGGAATGAAAAAAAAATTTTTTAAATATCTTATTTATTATTTTTATTTTGTGTGTATGAGTATATTGCCTGCATGTATGTGAGTGCACCCATGTCGTGCAGCCAAGGAGGTCAGAAGAGGGCATCGGATTCCCCTGGAACTGGAGTTAAATACGGTTCATAGTCGCCATGTGGGTACTGGGAATTGAACCTGGGTCCTCTACAAAAGCAGTCAGTGCTCTTAACTGCTAAGCCATCTCTCCAGCCCCGAAAATAATTTTTTAAAAAGAATAGTCTACTTATTTAAGTTTGTGCTTAAACTAAAATTGGAGGGAAGAATTCAAATAAGACTTGAGGGAGGACTGTAGTGTACATGTGTGGTCCTCACACTAGGAGGTGGAGGCAGAAGCATTGTGTGTTCCAGGCCAGCCTCAGTTGTGTGAGACCTTGTCTCAAAACAAAAACAATGAAAGACAGACTTGGAACCAGGTATGGTGGAACATTGCACTCAGCACTTTTATCCCAGCACTCTAGAGGCCGAGGCGGGAGAACCGCAAGTTCTAGGCTAGCCTGGGGTTTACAAGTGAGACCCTCAAGAAAGCATCACAGAGGAAAAAATTTTATTTTTATGTGTATGAGTGTTTTTCCTGTATGTGTTTAAATGCACCCATACATGCATTCTGAATGTCTTCAGAAGTCAGAAAAGGGCATCAAATCCCCCAGGAACTAGAGTTACAGATGGTTGTTAGCCATCATGTCGGTGCTGGGACCAAAACCCAGATCCTCTGCAAGAGCAGCCAGTGCTCTTAACTGCTAAGCTATCTCTCCAGCCTGAAGAAAACATAGTTTTAAATTGCTGGTGCTGGGTAATGTAACTTGGTAGTAGAACATATGCACCTGGCATGCACAAGGCCCTGGGCTCAGTCCCCAGCATCCCCCGCAAATCAATAATAATAATAATATTGAGTGAATAAAAAAGCAATAAGATTACACTTGACAATCTGCATGTAGATGGGGAAACTAGTAATGTTTATTTGTGGTTATGGAGACCAAACCCAGGGCTAACTCCCCATAGGTATGAAAACAATTTTTAAAAAATATTTTGCCAGGCATGGTGGTGCACGCCTTTAGTCCCAGCACTTGGAAGGCAGAGGCAGGCAGATCTCTGTGAGTTCAAGGCCAGCCTGGTCTACATAGTGAGTTCCAGGACAGCTGGGGCTACAGGGAGACCCCGTCTCAAAATGACCAAAAACAAATTTTTATTTATTATTTTTATAAACACTTTATTATCAGGCAAGTGTCCTACTACTGATTGATACCCCCAGACCAAACTAGCATTCTTCACATGAAAAACACTTGAAGCTCTTTGGCAACTCACGGGTTGGATATGGGCTGTAGGCAGGCCAAGCTGTCTAACAAGCACGGCCTGCAGCCACACCCACACTATCCACACACTGGGTTAGGGCTCTCTCTTGCTAACCAGCTGTGGGGTCTCCTCAGTGGTGGGTAGTGCAGTGTAAGAGGGATGAGGCTCACAGTCATCAGGACCCATGGACCTTCTCTCTCTGAAAGTGCAGAGGCCATGTTTCTAGAGCAAGCCCAGGTGCGGTTGTCCCTCTCATGTTGGAGCATGAGTAGTCACGTCACAGAGAGGTAAGACTCACCAGGAGTTTTCTTGAGGGTAGAGTGTAGAACAGTAAGCCACCAAGGTAGCTACTAAATAATTCCTTTTTACTGAAAGTAATCGTTGCCCTATTTCAGTCATCTAAAACTGGGCTGGGGATGTAGCTCAGTGGTAGAGAACTTAGCCAGCATGCATGAGACCCTGAGGGTTTTGATCCCCAGCACCACAAAGAAAAACAAAAGAGAAAGAAGGAAAGAAAGAGAAAATTCACATTGTGTGTATGTCTGTGCACATGTGTGCATGTGCGTGTGTGTGTGTGTGTGTGTGTGTGTGTGTGTGTGACAAAATTATAAAGGGCCGTGAGAGTGGACAAAGAGATCCTAAGGCAGTGGAGAGGAAAGGTAATGGAATGCATGTGACATAAGATCAGAAGGGGAGATGGATGGCGAGGACAGTGAGGACGGGGGAAGGCAGGGTGTATGCAGTCGCCGTAGTGAAACCCACTGTGTCATATGCCACATGCTACCTTAAAAAATTAATCAAGAAAAAAATTGCCTGGAATGGTGGCACACACCTTTAATCCCAGAACTCAGGAGGCAGAGGTACACCTGTGTCACGCAGTGCCCACAGAGGCCAGAAGATGGCATTGGATCCTCTGGAAGTGGAACTATGAAAGGTTGTTAGCTGCCGTGTCGGTGCTGGGATTAGAATCTGGGTCTTTTGCAAGAGCAGCCAGTGTTCCTGACCCATCTCTGACATGGCAGCTCATAATATCAACAACATATCTGAATGCAAAGGGTTAATATTCAGAATATATAAAGAACTGTCATGAATCAATAAGAAAAATAAAAAATTAAGCACTGGGTGTGGTTGCACACACCTGTAATCCCAGCACTTGACTTGATTCACTGTGGCAGGAAGAGATGTTGAGTTTGAGATGAGCCTTGGGCTATATAGTGAGGCTCTATCTCAAAAAAAAAAAAAAAAAAGGCAAAGGAAACAAACAAAAAAAAAATCAAAGAATAGGAAATACAAGTGCTCCATTTGGCAGGATGTTTAACCTCATTAGCAGCAAAAAGAATGAACACCCCCAAATCTGCAAAAAGAAAATGGAGCACTAGCAACTGGTGTGGGAACTGTCACCCTCTGCCAGGAGGAGTGTTACTGGAATTAAAGGTCCAGCTGACAGGCCAATTAAGTTGAGAGACAGGATGTCGAAGCGAAGCAAAGTGGCTTTATCCAAACAATGAGAAGAAAGGGGGCTCTTCCCACAGAGTTGCTGGGTGGAGTTCAGCAGAGCTCAGGGGCCCAAACGGCCTTATGAGGAGAGAAAGGAGCTACGTGGCTGGCAAGCTGGAAGGCTGTGTGTGGAGCTGAGTCTTTGCCAGGGAGGTCCTGTATCTCCAAGACCAGAACAGGCAGTGGTTCTGGGGTTTTCCTTTCACCTTGCTTTTCTGTAAGTCATATGACTTATGTTAATGACATAAGAAATGCTACTAATAGAACTAAGAACTAAGGAAGGGTGTTACAAAGGTCATAGGCCACCAGACATTCTGGATTCTCTGAGTCTTAAGAGTTAGCTGGTTTGATAGTGCGTGCCTATAATCCCAGCACTGGAAAGGTAAGGGGTCACAAATTCAAGGCCAACTTGGACTATATAACTACTCTCTCAATAAATAAATTAAGATTAGGGGGTTAATATAAATTTTTTTTGAAGCATGGAGCCCGGGATTTATCTTATAGCCAAAGATGACTGAATTCTTTATCTTCCTGCCTCAGCCCCTCAGCCTTCCAACTGCTGGGATTACAGGGGCATATGCCACTATGCCTGGCTAGTAAATAAAATTCAATGTTAAACTCTCACTTTCTCTCACTCTCTCTCTCCTCTCTCTCTCTCTCTCTCTCTCTCTCTCTCTCTCTCTCTCTCTCTCTCTGTGTTGGGGATGGAACTCAGGGTCTCTCACATATGAAACAAGGGCTCTACCACTGAACTATATCCCCAGCTCTAGCAGCTAACACCTTAAACATCTAGATGGAGTTTCTAGTTGAGAAATGCTGAGGAAGGAGTGGAAGGCAAAGGGGAAGGGGGCGGAGAGCACCTCTAAAGGAGTCGCTTTGCAGTTATTCTATTTTTGTTACTAGGACTGGAACTTAGAGCCTGTAATTGCTAAGCACACTCTACCTTCCTGGCCCCCGAATTAATTCAACTGTCTTAGAAAGCAAAACAGTAGTTGGATACACTTGAACTTTTGCATGCCTTTGAACATCTACATACTCTTGACCCAGCAATTTTACTTCCAGTAAATTCCCTAGAGTCAGAACTTCTCAAGCTGAAGAAGGGCTGGTTTGTTTTTCATTTCAAATCTGTTGGAAGAACAATACTTTTGTAAGATTCAATTTTTTAAAAATGACTAGGGAGAGATGGCTCAGCGGTTAAGAACACTGGTTGTTCTTGCAGAAGACCCAGGTTTGAATCCCAGGACCCACATGGCAGCTAACAACTGTTCGTAACTCCAGTTCCAGGGGATCTGAGAGCCTGTCTGTCCTCCTCCGGCAATGCACGACATGGGTACCCTTACCTACATGCAGGCAATACACACATACACATAAAAATTAAATTTTTTTTTAAATGACTAAAACGGGCTGGAGGTTTGGTTCAGCAGTTAAGAGCACTGACTGCTCTTGCAGAGGACCAGGGTTCAATTCCCAGCACCCACAAGGCAGCTACAAACCATCCTTAACACCAGCTCCAGGGGATCCAAACTCCAGTTCCAGGGGAATCCAACGCCCTCTTCTGATCTCCGCAGCATTGCACGACACGGGTGCACTCACATACATGCAGACAATACACTTGTACACATAAAATAAAAATAATAAAATATTTTTTAAAAATGACTAAAACAATGAAATGAACCAATAGAGAACAGAGAAATGCTTACAATTTTTATTACATTTTATTTATTTTGTGAGTTGGGAGGGGGATGCATGTGTGGAGTTCAGAAGACAACTGGCAGGAGTCCCATGTGGATCCAGGGGATTGAGCTCAGGTTGTCAGGTTTGTCAGCAGGTGCCTTGATCCACTGAACCATCTCACCAGCCCAAGATCCTAAAAATTAATTCATATACACACACTCAAGTGGTTTTCAGCAATGGAACCTAGAACACAAATTGGAGAAAAGACCATTTCCTCAGTTCACAGTACTGAAAAAACTGTACATACTCTATTAGCCACTTTTCTGTTGCTGTGATAGAAATACTGACCAAAACAACTTATAAAAGGAAGAGTTTATTTGAGCTTATGGTTCCAAGAGAATTACAGTCTGTCTTGGTGGGGAGGCATGGCAACAGAGGGGGCTGGAGCAGGAGCAGCAGAACTTAAGCTCTCACATCATCAAGCAGGCAGAGGAAACGAGAGTGACTGGAGATCGAGCAAGGCTTAAGAACTCGCTAAGCCCACCCCCAGTGACATGCTTCCTCCAGGATAGCCACATCTTCTAAGACCTCCCAAAACAGCTTGATCATCTGGGAACAAAATGTCCAAATACTTGGAGCCTATGGGGGACATTTTCATTCAAACCACCACACATATGTACTCAGAAGACTACCACTAGATCCAGCCTCATCCATATATAAAAATCAGCTAAAAATAACCACAAGCCTAAATGTTGGCTGAGCATGTAGCTCAGTGATAGAGGACTTGCCTTGCGTGTGTCAGGACCTAGTTTGATCTCACTACTGAAGAAAAAATAAGGTGTAAATATAAGACCAAAAGCTATGAGTCTACTAGGATAAAACCTGGGAAACATTTTATGAATTGTCCTTTTTGCATAAGACCTCAAAAACACAAGCAACCAGGCGTGGGGGCACATGCCTATAATCCCAGCATTTGAGGGGTGGAGGCAGGAGGAACATCAATTCAAATATAACCTGGCTGCCTAGTGAGATCCTGTCTTTAAAAGAAGAAAATAGGTAAGTGATCTGAAAAACCACTATGAAAAGCAATATGATGGTTCCTCCGAAAACTAAATCCCTCTGCTGGGATTATCCAAAGGAAATAATATCCTTCTCCTTCTACCAACAGCCAAGATATGGAATCAACCAAGGTGCTCACCAACAGATGAATAGATGAAAGAAGTACAGTGTACATGCCTAGATGAGTTTTAGTCATTAAGACATAATGAAATCATCTGATGGCAAAGTGATTGGAGCAGAGATTGTTACGTTAAATGAAATAAGTCAGGCACAGAAAGACAATGTCGCATCTTCTCAATCATTTGCAGAAGCAAAAAAAAAAAAAAAAGAAGGAAGGAAAGAAGGAAGGAAGGAAGGAAGGAAGGAAAGAGAAATAAATTGGGGTGCTAGAGAGATGGCTCAGCAGTTAAGAGCACTGGCTGCTCTTGCAGAGGACCCAGGTTTGATTCCCAGCACCCACATAGCACCCAACAACCATTTGTAACTTCAGTTCCAGGGGAATCCAATACCCTCTTCTGACCTCCACGGATATTGCATGACCTGGTACACTTACACAC
>NW_008349234.1:929835-953544 GCF_000622305.1 Nannospalax galili | reverse complement strand
GGCTCAGTCAGTAAAGTTCTTGTCATGAACACATGAGGACCTGAGTTCAGATCCCCAGCACCCATGGAAAGTCAGGCATAGCAGCATGAACCTGTAATCCCAGTGCTGGCACAAGCAGGAGGATCTCTGAGGTTTGCTGTCCAGCCAGCCTAGCTGAATCAGTGAGCCCCAAGTTCACTGAGAGACCCTGTCTCAAAAATATAAGGTAGAGGGGCTGGAGAGATGGCTCAGTAGTTAAGAACACTAGCTGCTCTTGTGAAGAACTGGAATTTAGTTCCCAGCACCCATGTTGGGCAGCTCACAACCACCTATAACTCCAGCTCCAGGGGATCCAACACCCTCTGCTGGCCTCTGTGGACACCCACACACATGTGCATACACATACACACACACAAATAAATAAAAAGCATTGTTTTAAGTAAGGTAGAGAGCAATTAAGGAACACACTCAATGTGGAGCTCTGGCCTCCACATACACTGGCATTCTTGTACACATACACCAAACACATGTGCATATATGTGCACACACAGGAACAGATATACACACATATACACCTTGCACACACAAACTAATAATAGTAATAAATAAAAATAAACACTTTTAGGGGAAAAATGGACCCAAGAAAAGATGTAATCTTGCCTCTTTGTGTGTGTGTGTGTGTGTGTGTTCATGAATGTGTGTGTATGTGTGCACATGCACATGTATGTTGCGGGAAATCATAGCCTAGGGCACTGCATATGCCAAGCAAGTGTTCTACCACTGAACTACACCCCCAAGATCAGTATGTCAAAGTGGCAGTGTTTTGTTTTGTTCTGGTTTTGAGACAGGGTCTTAGTATACAGAGCCTTGGGGAACCTCGAACTTATAGCAATCCTCCTGACTTTGCCTCCCAAATTCAGGGGTTACAGACATGCCACTATGCCCCAAAATCTTGTTTTCTGAACTTCAATATATGCTGTCTGGTGCATCAGTTTATTCTTTTTTATTACCAAATAATATTCCATTGTGAGGATATACCCCATTTTGTTCATTCACTCACAGTTGACTATCTGGGTGTTTCCTCTTCTCAACTGCTATGATACTGCTTTTGTGCAAATCTTTGTGTTGACATTTTCATTTCTCTTGGGTCCACACCTAGGTGATGCCATGCTTATGTCACACACGTAAAAGTGAACAGCGTGTGTAGAGATACATAAAGTATTGAAACCATTCTTTTAAAGAGATAGTAAAGCCAGGTAAGGTCGCTGAGGCTTGTAATCCCAGCACTCAGGAGGAAGAGGCAGAAGGATTGCTGCAAGTTCCAGCTCAGCCATGGCTACACAGTCAGATCCTATTTCAAAAGTTGGGGAGGGGGAGAAGAGGAAGAGGAGGATGGGGGAGAGGGAGGAATGGGAGGATTGGGGGAAGGGAGGAGGGGAGGAAGGAGAAGAAGGTAATGATTCAGAGGCAGGCAAGAGGCCCAGCCCATAAAAGCACTTGCCTGTTAAAGCCTGATGACCTGAGTTCAATCCCTGGAACCCACACAAAGGTAGGAGAAAGCTGACTCCACATGTGAGCCATAGCATGCACACACACACACACACACACACACACACACACACACACACAATATGGCATTCAGGGGTAGTGGGTGGGAGCATGAGAGATGGAAGATGGAAACGACAAAGCCACAGCTGGATACATGATAGTGTTGGGTAGTGGGTTATGTGTGTGAAATTTCTGCCATGCTTTGTGGGGCTGGAGATATGGCTCAGTAGTTAAGAACACTGACTCTCCTTGCAGAAGACCTGGGTTCGAATCCCAGCACCCACATGGCAGCTAAGAACTCTTCTGTCCTCTGCAGGCACGGGTGCACTTACCTACATGCAGGCATAACACTCATACACATAAAATAAAAATAATAAAATATTTTTAAAATTTTCTTCCATGCTTCATAACTTACATATACAAATACATTGTATGTACATAATATACATACAGAGGAAGAGAGGGGGAGGGGAGAGAGAGGAAGGAGAGGCCAGAGGGAGGAGACGTAAGAGGGAGGGGGAGGGGAGAGGGAGAGAGGAAGGGGGAGAGGGCAAAAGGCAAGGGTATAAGGCATTTTAAGCAGGAAAGTATGTCTCCCATTGCCTAACCGTTCCACTGAGCTCGGATCACCTGATGGCCAAGAGGAAACGTGCGCAGCCGCACCGGCCGGCTGCTGCTGGGGTGGGGGGTGCGGGCGCGTGACCAGTCTGATGTTTGGGGCTCCTCCTCCCGCTTCTTTTGGGGATCCACCCTGCCCCCTCCTGCCTTCTCCAGAACTCTCAGGGCTCCGGTATTTTGAGCCCCAGCATCCTTATCCCCACACCCGCGGAGTGCATTCCGTCTTTGGACCACAGATCCGCGCAGAGCGTGGGCTGCCCAAGCCCCGCCGTACTGGCCCAGGCCGCTCTCAGAAACCGGGAGGAATCAGAGCTGCCAGGCTCGTGATCACACAGCCGGTTGGCGCTGTCAGGAGCAGCTACTCTGTCTGTCGGCTGGAAGCACAGAATGGGATGCTGTGACGAAACTGTCAGATAGCTACAACTCAGTAAATGTAGAGGGTTTTAAGATATTGGAAATAGTGAGCAAGGGCTGGGGATACAGATCGATGGTACAGTGCTTACGTAGCGTGCGTGAGGCCCTAGGTTCAATCCCCAGCACTGCAAAATAAAAACTAAAATAATAATTCATCTAGTCATCACCATTCATGGCCCAGACAACCGGGAGGGGGGTCTGGGCTGGAGGTGTATTGGGACGCTGTCCCAGCCTCAGGTGGGCACCTGCTACAGAGTCTTCTTCAGCTGGCTTCCCAGCCTGCACCTGTGCTAGCGAACTTATGATATGTGACAGTGCCATTGAGCAACTGAGTTTTAATTTTACCTAGCATAAAATTTAAAATAGAAGCTATTTTTGATCATTCAACGCACCTTTACTGCTTTGGTTGGACATTTCACGCTATTAAAAATTTAGCATTTGAATTGAGATGTGTAAAACACCAGATTTTTAAAGACACAGCAAACCCAAAAAGGTAAAGTATCTCAACCCAGGCATGAGGACCTGAGTTCAGTACCCAGAATGATGTTATATACTTGTAATCCCAGCACTGGGAAGATGAGATAAATGAATCCTCAGCACTCACTGGCCAGTCAGCCTAGCAGAATCAGTGAGCTCTACCTTCCAGTGAGATACCAAGTCTCAAAAACAAAACACAAGGAAACTGGAGAGATGGCACTGGCTGCTCTTGCAGGGGACCCAGTGGCTAACAACTGTCCATAACTCCAGTTCTAGGGGATCCAACAGCCTCTTCTGACCTCCGAGGGCATTGCACAACATGGGTGCACTTACCTACATGCAGGCAATACATGCATACACATAAAAATATTTTTTTTAAGTGGCTATCAAAAACTATGAAATTAGGACTGGGGATGTAAATTAGTTGGTAGCACGCACAAAACCCTGGATTCCACCTTCAGTATCTCATATATTGGGCTGATGTTGCAGACCTGTAATCTTAGCTCTCATGTTGGAAACAGGAGCATCAGGAGTTCAAGGTTGTCCTTGGCCACATAGAGAGTTCAAGGCCAGCTTAGGATACTTGAGAACTTGTCTTTAAAAAAAGGAAGGAAAGGAGGGAGGGAGGGAGGGAGGGAAATACATCTGTGGCTCTTGTTTTATAGATTCTGTACATACATTTACCACCTCCAGTGCCTGAGATGGATTCCAGGATCTTAAATACGTCTTGCAAGTGTTCTGCCTCTGAACTCTGTCCCCAGTTCTTCTTGTTAATTCCTGATAGTGCTGTAGTTTAACCTACTGCAGAAGTTGAGGCAGGAGAATTGCAAATTGGACAACGTAGCAAGACCCTCTTTGAAAATTAAAAATAAAAAATGGGTAGAAGTATATCAGTGGTAAAACATTTGCCTACATGCGCAAGACCATGGGTTCAGTCTCAATGGAGGAAGACTGTAGACAACAGCTGATACTGAGTAAATACGGAAAGGGGAGATTCCTGTGGGATAGGGAAGTGAGGGCTACTTCCCAGTAGAGGCAGGACTTAAGCTGGGTGCTGAGGAGTGGCAGGATTGGGCTAAGTAAAGGGGAGTCTGTGAGTAATCTAGGAGCTGTTCTGAAGGCCAGTCACTAATCAAATGATCTCTTGATGAACTTACGATGGAGTCAAACCTTTGGGCTTGGGTAGGGAGGTTGCTGAGGATGGAACCCAGGGCCTTGCACATGCTAGGCAAGTGCTCTTTCACTGAGCTATGTCCCCACCCCAAGCATTTTTAAGTAACAGCTTGACCAAGATATAATTCATATGTATGCCATAATGTTCGCCCTCTTAAAGTGTGTAGAGTGACTTTTATATTTAGAGTTGTGTAACCATCACCACTTTAGGATCTTTTCATCGCCCCCAAAAGAACCCCAGTAACTGCTGTCAACCTCTCCCTTTCTCCCTCCCTAAGACACTGTAACCGCCAATCTGGTTTCTGTCTCTGTGAACTGCTTATTTTGGACAGCTAACATTCATGGATGGATTCATATATAGTCTTGCAGTTTTTTCACTTAGCATAATGTTTCAGGGTTCATTCTCTTGTAGCTTGTATAATCACTTCATTCCTTTTTGTGGCTGCGTAAATATTCCATTGTATGTATGCCGGGCATGGTGGCGCACGCTTTTAATCCCAACCTGGTCTACAAAGCAAGCTCCAAGCCAGATGGGGCTACAGGGAGACCCTGACTCAAAAAAAAAACAAAAAAAAAAAATTCCATTGTATGAATACACATTTTTGTATTCGTAACATTGGGATTGTTTCCAAAGTTTTAGTGTTATGAATAATGTTGCTATGAACATTTCCACACAATTTTTATATGGGCATGTTTTCAAGTTTCTGAGTTTCATATATACATACATATATACATCAAACAAGTAGACTTATAGGGTAACATGATAATTGGATGTTAAACATTTTGAGAAATTACTAATCTGTTCTCCATAGTGGCTAGACCATTTTACAATCTCCCCAGCAAGATATAAGGATTTTAATTCTCTGATTTCCCCATATCCTTGCCAACATTTGTTATTGTTTCCTTTTTTGTTCTTTTTTTGAGATAGAGTCTCACTATGTGTCCAGGTTGGCCTTAAGATCTCAGGTTTTTTCCCCTCTAATTTAAATGACCTGGCATCCTTGGCAAAAATCAGTGAAGGGACTGGGAGATGGCTCAGTCAGTAAAGTGCTTGCCATGTAAGCATGAGGACCTGAGTTTGGATCCCCAGCCCCCATGTAAAAAGCTGGGCACAGCAGCATGTGCCTATAATCCCAATACTGGGGAGGCAGAGACAGGAAGATTCCTGGGGCTCGCTGGCCAGCCAATCTAACCAAATCAATAAGCACCAGGTTCAGTGAGAGACCCTGCCTCAAAAAATAAGGTAGAAATTGAGAAAAAAGGAGAGACTTTGATAAAGATAGCAGATGTTGACCTTTGGCCCTCCACATTCATATGCACACACCCTAACAGTTATGCATACATACGACACACATACAAATCAGTTGAACAGCTGGGTATAGTGGTACATACCTGCAATCCCAGCACTCAGGGGCTCTGGCAGAGGCAGAGGCAGAGGCAGGAGAACTTCTGGCCTGGACTCAACCCAGAGTATTGGGTTAGGAACTGAGTTCAGCAATGAACAGCCTCCACCTTACTGAAAAATCATACAATCAAAGGCTAACTGGTGTTATAAAATTATCTAAACTCACTTGTTTATAAGGAGCAAACAGATACCAGGGCTAATTGGAGGCATCACCCTGCACCTCCCTTAAGGTGGCATTATTAGCTTGTTAGGTTATGTAGCAAAATAACAAAATCAATTGAACATAATTATAAGAGTTCATTTCTGAGCTCGCAATCCCATCTTACTATTGGATTTGAGGTGTTTTATGATGTTTTTGTTTTGGGGAAGTCTTGTCTGTGCTTTTTTGAGATAAGGTCTCTCTATGTAGCCCAAGCTAGACCTGGAACTCACTATGTAGCCCAGGCTGACCTCAAGCTTTTGATCCTCCTGCCTCAGTTTCCCAAGTGCTAGGGATTACAGGAGTGTGCCACCAATGCCTAGCTTTACTGATCATATCTTAGGGGCTGTTTTTTTCTCAATCTGTGGTTTCTGGTAACTGTAAAGAGTTTAAGGATGGAGAGAGGTTAATCAAATGAGCAGGCTGAATTTTTCTCAAGATGGGTCAAATCTTCAAGGCTCTTCACTGGCCTCATTCTAATTAAATCTTCTTACAGGGTTGGGTGCCTCCTCCACAGTTGTGGGAGAAGCTAAGGAGAGAGCTGACAGTGGAGAACCTGCCCTCTTCCTGACCTCTCAAAAGTTATCATGAATATCAACTTAAATCATTCACATATGAGGATACAGAAATGTCCAAAGTACTATACAAATGTAAGGTAAATTTTTCTTATTTTCTCTCTCCCTCATGAGTAAGACCCTAAAAATAGAGAAAGTTATTTTTAACTTTTACTTATCAGGGTATCAAGGTCACAATGTCTGTATTACTGTACATTCCAAATTAGTGAGGCTTGGCTCTTCCTAGAGTATTCTCACAGAGGCTGCGAGCTTACCACCAGGAGGAATGTGAACAGAACTGCTGGTCGTTCCTTCCTTCCATGTTTCCTTGTTTCCTTGAGTGGAGATCTTCTGCCAGGTACTGTGCTAAGCTCTGGGAAAACCGGAGAATAAAGCAGACCCTGTCTCTGCCCTCTTGGAAGGTAGGATGTAGTGGGGAAGCTTCAACAAGTTATAATAAAATGTCACCTTGAGGGGATAGTAGGGGAATGCCTCCAACTAACACTGATATCAGTTTGCTCCTTATAACTAAGCAAGCTTGTATTCTTTTACACCAGTTTAGCCATTGACTGTATGATTTTTCAGTAAGGTGGAGGCTACTTATTGCTGAACTCAGTCCCTCACCCAAGACTATAGACATTGTCACAATGCCACACTGCTGGGCCCCAGAATGAGCCAGCAGAATTTAGTGCCTGCCCCTTCTACCTCCTAGCCATGGTGCTCAGGAGCTCTCCAAGGACCAGGCTGGACTCCAGCTCTGCCCTGACTGCCCATCTCCTTGCTTGCAGTTCTGTTTCTTTGTTGAGAGTGGAGAAGAGCTCCTCAGTACAGACTAAGTCTCAGCCTCCTGCCCCTCTCTACCCATCCCCCTGCTTTGCAGGAGGGGGTGATCCCAAAACCTCCTAAGCCTCCACCAGTACAAGCTGCTTTCTCCCAGAAGCTAGCAACTCACTAGTGAGAATACACATATGGCCCACAATTCGCAAAGCCTGAAGGTTCAAGCCACTAGGACCGCCTGAGAGCTCACCAGGTAGTCCCTAGAATGCAAGCTACCATGTCACCCTTTACTAGCCCCTTGCCCTCCAAATGCTGTTCTGATCACTGGCATCCATCCACTTAGCCAGCCCTGTAAGTCACCCCATGCCGTTTCCACTGGCCCTGTGATCCAAACGGGGAGAGGGTGAGGCTTGGAAAAGCCCAGGGCAGGAGTTGGGATAGGCCCAGACCTAGCCCCCAGCAGTCTTCTCAAACCTCCAGCCCCCACCACTCATCCCTGCTTTAAAATAAGTACAGATCTCCATCCCATATACCTGGAGCAGTCACCTTCCTCTTCTTTTCATCTCTACCGATCCTCCTGGGCCGTCCTCTGACAGGTCAACACAATCTGAGCACTCCAGGTCACACAGTCTTCTGCACCCAACTCCATGTTGCACCATAAGCCTACCTGCCAGGGACAAGGGTCCTCCCATCTCAGGGTGACACGACCCTGGTACTGAGGGATTAGCCTCCACAACAGCAGAGCTGGTGCATCGAAAATACACCATTATCCTCCCTCCTCCATGCTTGTCACTTTGAGGGACAAGTGGAGGAGACAGGAAAAAGTCTGGGAATGTAGAGACCTGAGGTGACTTGAAGCAAGCCACTCAATCTGTCTCCGTGGTAATTTCTTCATCTATAAAACCAGAGGGGTGCTCTAATCTCTAAGGCATTTTGTAGCTCTCAAGGAAGTCTGCAACTGTGAGGTTCTAGGGCTCTGTTGGGACAATGCAAGATCGTTTATGTGGAACATAACATGCAAGATCGTTTATGCAGAACGACTATCCACATGTACACCCCAATGGGATGGGGAAAGGCGTCCCACCGTTTCTAGGGCACTCCATGGCTCCCCCTCCTCAACAGAACAGACCCCCTTCCACCACGACCTGGCCACTTCGACCCCATCCCTGCTGCACCAGCCCCTTGGCTCTCGGGAGCCTGGAAAGGCCTGGGAAGGTTAGGCCGGGGAGCCTGAGAGTCAGCACCAGGCCCTGGGAGCTGAGGATGCCAAGGTGGCAGCCAGAGGGCACGGGGCGGCAGACAATCCGAAGCCCTGTGTTGGAGAGACGTGAGGGGGTGGGGTCCCTTTCTAGTGATCTTCGCGAGAGCCGGTCCGGCCCCATCCATCCACCCCAGGCTGCTCCCGGGCCCCTCCCCGGCAGGCGCCCCTGCCCGGGGCCGGCCAGGAACCTCACCCCCGCCCCGCCGAGCTGACTTTGGAGCCCGGGAGGAAGGGCGGCAGGGCGGGGAGGTGGGGGTGTGTCGGGAGGCGGCGGTGGCTAGGTTTTATAATCCGCGGGGCGGTCGCGGCGCGGAAGAAGTGGCAGCGCCGCACCGCGCGCACCGCGCCATGGGGGCCGCGTCAGGCCGGCGGGGGCGGCCCCAGTCGCCACTGTCGCCGCTGCTGCTGCCGCTGCTGCCGTTCACCCTGGCGCTCGCCCCTGGATTGCAGCCCGGCAACTTTTCCGCGGATGAGGCCGGGGCGCAGCTCTTCGCCGACAGCTACAACTCCAGCGCCGAGCAGGTGCTGTTCCAGAGCACGGCAGCCAGCTGGGCGCACGACACCAACATCACCGAGGAGAATGCTCGGCGCCAGGTGGGCCCCGGGCCCGGGCGGGGGCGGGGCGCAGCGGCCAATCAGGAGGCGGTCGCGGGCCGCGGGGGGCGGGCAGCAAGTGCCAGGGGGCCCTCAGCCCTCAGCCGTGGGGGTCCCTAGTGGGGGTTCCCTGCCCGCGGGCCCGACCCCTGCACGCCCTCGGCACATCAGGCAGGCCCTGGAGCGCTAGCGCGGGTGGGGCACGTGACCTGTGCCAATATAAGAAAGGAATGGGTGAAGCTGGCTCCTCGGAGGTGGAGTCCTCCCAGCCCGCAGTGTCCGGGGCTGGGGCAGCGGCCGTCTCCCACAGGGTGCCCTGCTCCTTTCTGGAGCTCTTGCCAACCATGCGGCAGCTGCCTACTGCCCTCCTCCTGTCTCTGCCCTCCACTGTCTACTCACCATCCCCTCTTCTGGCCCCAGTTTTTCGCTCCATTACTCCCTCGAGTCAGATTCCCGCGGTTCCCAACCGGAGGGCTCGGGAGGAGGGGTGCTGCTCCAGCAAGCTCTTCTCCAGGACAAGATCTCTACAGGGCCAGGGATCCAGAAGCCCTTGACCTTCCCCGGCTCTCTCGGGAACATAGCCTCTCCTATATGGTCCCTACCTGAGTTGGGCCGCCCTACCGCTATCTTGGTGCCCACAGGAGGAAGCAGCCCTGCTCAGCCAGGAGTTTGCAGAGGTCTGGGGCCAGAAGGCCAAGGAGCTGTACGAGGCCATCTGGCAGAACTTCACTGACTCAAAGCTGCGAAGGATCATTGGAGCTGTACGCACCCTCGGACCTGCCAACCTGCCCCTGACCAAAAGGCAGCAGGTGGGCCTGAGGGTGGAGGTAGAACTTGAGGGGAACCCCAAGTGCCCTACTGCGGTGGTTGAGGGAGTACCTTGGCAGACAGGGAGGGACATATCCGTTTGGACCTTGACTGTAGGGGAGCCAGGGAAGGATGGTGGGAGCAGTGGTTTCCCTTGCACGTGGAGTGGCAAGTTACTTTATATTGTGAAGACAATTCAAGAGCTGGAGTGTGGCTCAATGATACACTGCTTGCCTAGCCTTATGAGGCTCTGGGTTCCCCCAGCATTGCACAGGCAAAGAGAGGTCCATTCTCATAAACCCACACACACACCCCTGGGATCCCTGGATCTCTGGTCTATGTTTACAGGCTGCCTCCACTGGAAGTGGCATCACTGAACTGGCAATTGGAAGTACAGAATTGAAATGACCTTGTCTGAGCCACATCCCCTCTCTAGGCCACCTTTCCCTCCCACCCGAGGGAGGGGGTGGCCAGATTAAACTCCAGAGGTCAAAGTGTCCTCATTAACATCATTTCCTCAACTCCAACTCTCCAGTACAATGCTCTGCTAAGCAACATGAGCAGGATCTACTCCACAAGCAAGGTCTGCTTCCCCAACAAGACTGCCACCTGCTGGTCGCTCGACCCAGGTACGGCCAGTCATTTCTCTGCTGGGGTTTCCTAGCCCTCTCAGTCACCCTGGAACACCCAAGAGGATGGCATGTTTTATTGGTGAATCCAAAGATGTTGACCTCCCATTGGGGTTGGAACATGTAGATGTCTCCCACTTTCCTGCTCTACACCCCTACTTCTGGAAAACTCATTTTGGGGAGCCCTCAGCCCCACCCCTCTCAACCACTAAGTTCTCCCCACAACATCTAGCCCTCCTTTACATGAGTCCTCTAACTAGCCCTAAAAACCCTCCACAGGCCTTGGGTTTCTTGTCCTGCCCCACAAGATGGATCATTCCATCCATAAGCCATGAAGAATGACTGTGCTCTGACCTCTGGATGTCCTTTTTGTGTCTACCTTAGGCATCATTTTCCTAAGACAGGGTCCTGCCTAGTACTTGCTTTGTGTAGTTCCTAGCCTTATCCCTCCAAGCCTGTAAGGTGCCCTTCTCTTGGGGGAATTGTAATGCTGAGGAAGCTGGTGGGAATGGTGAGGACCTGTGTGTAACTCTGGTGAAGACTGTTACAGATTGACACACAAAAATTCCCTAACTGACACTGCTGTCCTGTGTCTCAGAGCTCACCAACATCCTGGCTTCCTCACGAAGCTATGCCAAGCTGCTGTTTGCCTGGGAGGGCTGGCATGATGCTGTGGGCATCCCACTGAAACCCCTGTACCAGGACTTTACTGCTCTCAGCAATGAGGCCTACAGACAGGATGGTGAGCCTGCCTTTCCCTCTCCAGGGACAGCAGCCCTTTCCAGCTTGTAAATACTTTTGTTTGCTGTCCCCATAGAGCCCCAAGCCCCTGAGCCAGACAAGACAGCCAATGTGATAGTTCCAGGGCCCACCCAAGTTTTCACAGCTGGTGGAGGTAGTATAGCGCCTACAGCCACCATGTCTTCCTGTGCCACTGTCCTGCCCTCCTAGCCCTCCTACCGCTGCTCTTGGCACCGCTCGTGACACTGCTCCCAGCCCTAGGACTCCTCTTTGTCTCACTGCTTTGGGATCAATAGCTGGAGCTTTAAGAAGCCCCTGGATAGAAGTTATAGACCTGGGTATGGTGATCCAAGCCTGTAGTCCCAGTACTTGAAAGACCAAGGTAGGAGGATGAGGATTTTGAGACCAGCCTGGGCTACGTAGTGAGACCTTGGATCAAACAAAAACCTGGATGTGGAGGCATGCACCTATAATCCCAGCACTCAGGAGGTCAAGGCAGGAGAATATCCATTTTGAGGCTAGCTTATGCTACATAGTAAAGCCCCGGTTCAAAACAACAGAAAGCAATCCCAAGTCAGGCCTGGAGTCAGGAAGATGGTAAAGTTAAAACTCAGAGGTAGATAGGCAAAGCTTTGGGCCTGAGCTGTTCTCTCCCACTCTGCTAGGCTTCTTGGACACAGGAGATTACTGGCGCTCCTGGTATGATTCCCCCACCTTTGAAGAGAACCTGGAGCACCTCTACCACCAATTAGAGCCTCTCTACCTGAACCTCCATGCCTACGTCCGCCGTGCACTGCATCGACGCTATGGAGACAAATACATCAACCTGAGGGGGCCCATCCCTGCTCATCTGCTAGGTAAGGATTTGGACCATGCTGACACACTAGTTCCAGGGAAGCTTGGATGCCCAGCAGAGGGAAATGAGTCATCCTCATGGTGCCTCAATGTGGAACACCATAATGTTCACTTCCCCACATCTGCATGTGACTGGCTCAATGTTTACCACCAGGCTGGGATCCTGCTTAAGACATGGGGACACTGAGGCTTAGGGTCTTAGAGGCTGCAGGTCCAGGGAAGGAGGCAGCCTAGTTCCACTTCATGTTAGAGAAAGTGAACCTGTGAGCCTGTGAACCAATGGCCCTTTGGCAAGGGACCTTAACGCAGTCAGAAAGGAAACCAGCAGCTAGTCCTGAAGAACTTAGAGAGTGCAGAAGAGGGTATATGAGATGCCTGGCCTTGAATCAGAAGAGTTTCTCTGAGGTCCCAGGGCACAGGGTGACACGTATAGGGAATCAGGCATGGCTGGGCAGAGGCCAACCTGTATCACTCACCTCCTCCATCTAGGAGACATGTGGGCCCAGAGCTGGGACAATATCTATGACATGGTGGTGCCTTTCCCAGACAAGCCCAACCTCGATGTCACAAGTACAATGGTGCAGAAGGTAAGCTCTTGGAGTCAGGCCCCAGATAGGGATAATGAGGTGGGGACAGGAGCAGGAAGGGTCATATGATAGGCACAAGGTCAAAGAGGACTCTTCTCTGTCCTGTAACCAACCAACAGTAGGTTGGGGTAACTGTCCATGGTAGCAGAGTGTGGCAGCAGTCCACTATCACAGGGTGCTGTAGTCAGTAGTGCCCTGCCTCTGGGACAGAGGCCACTAAGAAAATGTGCCTTTCCTGGGCAGGGAGCTGCCCAGAATGGAGACTACCAACCCTGCCCTCAGGGTAGCCAGACAGATTCCTCTTAGCTGGCTTCTGACCTGTTTTCCCTACCTCTGGCCAGGGCTGGAATGCCACACACATGTTCCGGGTTGCAGAGGAATTCTTCACCTCTCTGGGGCTCTCTCCCATGCCTCCTGAGTTCTGGGCAGAGTCCATGCTGGAGAAGCCAACTGACGGGCGGGAGGTGGTGTGCCACGCCTCAGCCTGGGACTTCTACAACAGGAAGGACTTCAGGTCTAGACCTGGGAGGAGGAGCATACTGGGGCTCCAAGGAAAAAGCAGCTGGGACACAGGCCCATCTCCACCTACCCCTGATTAGGGGGTGGTCTAGTCCAGGGATGTGGGGCATGCTATCCCATTAGCTCACCTTCCCTGAAGCTTTGACAAGTAGTAAGCTCTGTCTTGCCTTGGAATGGAGGAAGAGAACCTGACCACTGGTGGTCCAGGGCAAGATCAAAGAGTTGCTAGTTTCTAGGTACTTCTCATCCCAGGACAGCACCCTTTTTGGTTCTGTGTCCCTCTAGTACTAGCCTCCCCAGTGCTCTGGCCCCTGCCCTGTCCTGTTCTTCATCTTCATCCTCACCCTCTCTATGCCCCAGGATCAAGCAATGCACACGAGTCACAATGGACCAGCTGTCCACAGTGCACCATGAGATGGGCCACGTGCAGTACTACCTACAGTACAAGGACCTGCCTGTCTCCCTGCGTAGAGGCGCCAACCCCGGTTTCCATGAGGCCATCGGGGATGTGCTGGCACTCTCTGTCTCCACTCCTGCACATCTGCACAAAATAGGCCTGCTGGACCATGTTGCCAATGACATGAGTATGGGGACAGGGTGATGAGAGGGCCCACCCTGGCCCCATTCAAATCCCCTCCAACATGGCCACTGACCCCCACTCACTTGATCTATCCCTCTTGTTTTTACCTTAAGGCCCTCAAAACACCCACCCTGAGCTCAGTGCTCACCCAGAGTCCTTGTCCAAACAGGGCAAACTCACCTTCTCTTCATCTGTCCAGCATCACCTCCTGATGGTTTGTCCTCTCCAGGTCCACCTGTCCTAGCTGGCCTCCCTCCTCCCCCTTACCTCTCTCTTCTTATCTCCTGACAGAAAGTGATATTAATTACTTGCTAAAGATGGCCCTGGAGAAAATTGCTTTCCTGCCGTTTGGCTACCTGGTAGATCAGTGGCGCTGGGGGGTCTTCAATGGACATACCCCACCATCCCACTACAACTTTGACTGGTGGTATCTTCGGTGAGAAGAGGGCTAGAAAAGGCCTAACCCAGAGCCCTCCCTCCTCTCTTGGGCAACCAGAAACTTCCTGCCTCTATTGGTCTTGTCTGCCCCCCTTCTAAGGATGTATGCCCTCTTCACTACTGCTTCTCCCTTCCTGCCTGAAACTTCATCTCCTGGGAGTTTCCTCTATTTCCCAGGATGGGGAAAGGATGCTGGGGTGGGAGTGGGATAAGGGTAGAAGTGTTACCTTTTCTGCAAAGCTCAGACAGCCTGACTTTGGCTTAAACATCCTCTTCTAGAACCAAGTATCAGGGAATTTGCCCTCCAGTTGTCCGGAAAGAAACTCACTTTGATGCTGGAGCTAAGTTTCATATCCCAAATGTGATGCCATATATCAGGTACCAGCATCCCATACCCCTCCTCAGTTCCATCATCCATAGGCCCCTCCCCTCCTCCTGTGACCTTATCTGCTTGTCCTGAGGGCTGGTCTCATATTTTTGGAGACTTGAGGGCTCAGAATTAGAATGGTTCTCTCTCCTGGGCTATGCTTGGTTCCCCCCTTCTTTCTCCAGATACCCCTCAGTCTAACCTCTACCCTTCAGGATACTGGATGGAACCTGAGCAAGGGACCTCCTTTTTATTGGCCCTCCACATTCCTTCTAATGTCCACCCTGTCTCTCCAGGTACTTTGTGAGTTTTGTTCTGCAGTTCCAGTTTCATCAAGCCCTGTGCAAGGAGGCAGGCCACCAGGGCCCACTGCACCAGTGTGACATCTACCAGTCTGTCCAGGCGGGGGCCAAGCTCCGGTGTGTGGCAGGAAGGGAAGACAAGTCAGGGAGGCTGAGGGGACAGGCTGGTGAAGGGTATGTCTACAGACAGCTGACTGCTCTGGTTGTAACACCAGAGAGCTAGACTGCTGGAGGGTGCATTTCTTCTCTCAGATATTTATTAATCTGATCTTCAGCTGCCATGGGGCCAGGCAAATGTCCCCTACCACTCTCACAGAGACCCTAGGCCTTGGACTCCACTTGCTAGTGGGGAACAAATGGATAGCAGAGCTGCTCTGGAACCCGGCCTATGCCCTCTGTGCCCATGAGCTCACTCTGTTTGACAGGAAGGTGCTGCAGGCTGGCTGCTCCAGGCCGTGGCAGGAGGTGCTGAAGGACATGGTGGGCTCAGATGCCCTAGATGCCCAGGCACTGCTGAACTACTTCCATCCGGTCAGCCAGTGGCTACAGGAGCAGAACCAACAGAATGGCGAGGTCCTGGGCTGGCCAGAGTACCAGTGGCGACCACCATTACCTGACAAGTACCCAGAAGGCATTGGTAAAGCCCTGAAAGAGGCATTGGTCGCCCCTGGGCTCATCATCAGGGCCTTGCAGTGAGGATGGACATGTCTTTTCCCCAGCATCCTAGAGACGGTGTGCTCAAGCCTGAGGGCCCCTGGGGGCAGTCTGGCCAGCACATTGCTCTATGAGGTCACACTGTAGGCTCAGCTCTTATTGGCTAGCAGCAGGGCCTGCACGGCTCTGTTCTCCTGCGGCCATGGGCCAAGGTTGGGCTGCTCTAGGACTGCCCAACTTCCTCTTTTTGTTGCTCTGCTTCGGGTACCCCCTGCTGGTCCTGAGCCGGGTGGCCTCTGATCAGGTGACAACCAACCAAGGGATAACCAACCAGACAATAACCAGAAGCCAGACAACAACTCACCAAGCAACTATCAACCAGACAACCCAGCACCTAAGTGGGATTCCTGGAGGGGGACAGGGCCACGGGAGGGGGGCAAAGGAGTGGTGGAATGGCAGAAGGGGACTCTGGTAAAACCATACCTTGGGGAAGGAAAGCAAAATTTGTCATTTTCCCTCCTCACTTTCTACAGATCTAGTGACTGATGAAGCTGAGGCTAACAAGTTTGTGGAGGAGTATGACCGGACAGCCCAGGTGGTGTGGAACGACTTTGCAGAGGCCAACTGGAACTACAACACCAACATCACCATAGCAGCCAGCAAGATCCTGGTAGGAACCACAGCCACCAGCTCCCACATGTGGGCACATACATAGATACATAGGACACACACAGACATAGACACATACACAGCACCAAGCTACCAGAATTGGTGAAAAAACTCAATATTTTTATTGAGAATATTTAAAACAATACCCCATTTCAGACTTAGTGAGCCTGGGCTCAATACCTGAGCACATTTCGCTATGAACAGAGTCTGTTACTATTCTTTAGTGTCAGAGCTGTGATCCATAAAACATAAAGAATACCAGAGTCACTCTTGAAAAAAATGGCAGTCTCTTTGCCACTGTCATGAGGGGCTCATTCCCCTCTACCCTGTCCCTGCCTGTGTGGTAGCGTACACATTACACCATGGAGAGCCACTGCTGGTAATATGGTCTAAGCACAGGACACTAACCTTGAATGAAGACCCACTATGTGTTGTCCATGGGTCCCTAGTAACTCACCTCTTATCTTCCCATCCACCCCTTCAGAGCTGTGCAAAAATCAGTGACATTCTTCCAGTTTCACAGATGCAGCCCCCAAGACTCAGGGAGGCCACATAGCAAGTTGCCTCCATCCTAATGACATTTAAGACACATGCTTAGCTCCCCTTCCCTACCCTGCCAGGATGCATCATGCTGGACTGTAGGTATCTGTTAAGGGGCACATAACAATTGCCAGCACGTTAGCAGAGGGTCCAGGTTGAAAAGTGTATTTATAAGCAAAGGTGCCAACCAGAGCAAACTATTCCCCTCACTACCACCGTCATGAATCCTCCTGCACAGAGGTCATGCCAAAGCTCCTGAGCTGCAACACCACCCCCTTGTTCCCTCAGCTTCAGAAAAATAAGAAAGTAGCCAATCACACCCTGAAATATGGCATCTGGGCCAAGCAGTTTGATGTGAGCAACTTCCAGAACTCCACCACCAAGCGGATCATAAAGAAGGTTCAGAACCTGGATAGAGCAGCACTGACACCCTCAGATTTAGAGGAGGTATGTGGCCATGGGGAACAGAGAGTGATGGGGAAGTGAGCCCAGCCCCGGGTCTCGCCCTTATGCTGCTTCCTTGATTTGTCTAGTCTTGACATAGGCCATGTCCATAGGTCTCTAGAATTCTCAAGAAGGTGGTACCTTTGGGTGCATGCTCCCTAGGTTCCCACCCATGATGTATGGGGCCAGAGCAAAGGGTACCCCCTCACTGCCTCTTTTCTCCCCACTGCAGTACAACAAGATCCTGCTGGACATGGAGACCACTTACAGCATAGCCAATGTATGCTACGACAATGGCACCTGCTTACAGCTGGAGCCTGGTGAGAACACCCCTGGGAGGAGAGAGAGGTGGAGGGGCTGGATTGGTAGGGATGGGGATGCTGTGGGGTGAAGGAGATGGATTTCTCTTCCAGTGGAGCTGCTCAAAATCAGCACCCACTTCAACCTTTGCCCTAATTCCATGCCCCTCTAGGGTCACCCCACCTGCCCAGGTCTTCCCAACTTTTCTCTTTTCAACATGCTCTCAAGAGCAGTAGAACCTCAAATGTGTCTTTCAAAGGCTCAGACTCCAATAAGGGGAGTCACAGACAACCTCGGCTCATGTCTGCACCTTCTCTGGCTTGCTTGGAACTCCTCCAGCACATGACTGAAAAGGAAACTGCGACCAGATAGGATGAATCACAGAGCCTCAGAGCCCCTAGAAGCACCAAACTAGAATTTGGCCTCATTCTTTCCTGATACCTTTCCCACATCATCCCTCAATCCACTGCATCTTTCTGCTGGATGGCCGTTAACAGGCTTATAACCAACCTTTCTCCCCCAACTGCCTGTTCCTCCTTAGCATGTTCCCATTTGAGAAGGCTTGCTCTGGACCCAGTCTTTCCAGGGTTGGTGAGCTAGAGACATAAACATTCTTTGTGAAGAATGTCTACCAGAAATGTTTTCTTCCTGGCCCCAGCCAGACTCCCACATTAGAACAATGAGAAATCGAAGGGGAAATGGAAAATAAACAGGATCAAGAAACAGTTTTCCAGGGCAGGGTTTGGCCTATAGGTAGTGGATATGGGTACACACACAAAGTTGGGGAAAGGAATGTGTACATGCTTATGTGCATGTGTGTGCACACATATGAGGGGTGTGCATATCTGGGTATGTGTGTTTCTAGAGAAAGGCATTAAAAAAGCATGCAGCATTCAGTGCCCCCACAATGCAGCCCTTTGATCCAGAGCTAGGGCATCTGGTCACTGACATGGTAATTAAAATTAGAAGACTGTGAAGGTCAATGACTCTCAGCACCAGAAATTCTCAAGATGAAACTTTTTTATAGAAAGTTAATTACATTTACCTATGACAAGTGGCTGTCACATAGCATGTTCCAGAATAGAGGGCCTGAGCACAAATCCAACAGTGAGGATTTGGGGAACAGCAGATACTTCAGCCTTTTCCATCTTGGGCCAGGGTCTGGGCCAGGGTCAGGGCAGGAAGAGTGCAACCTTGTGTGACTCTCCCCAGCCCATGAGGTGGATGTCAGCTTTGTGTTCTCACTGGGGATGTCTCATAAAGTGCCTTTGACAGGACATAAGCCCAGGGTTTCTGCCCCTCTGGGGCTTCTCAAATAAGTCTTTGTACTTCCACAGTCCTCAGAGCTATTATTCAGTCCTGCCCAGTAGCAACTTGCGATTAAATGCTATGGATGCTCAGGGTTGGGTGGAATAACCCCTGTTCAGGGAACAAACTCTCTTCTTCCATTTCTACTTCCCTGGGAGAGCTAGGATTGTCCCCTTTTTTATACATGTGGAAAGATACTTGCCCAAGACAATTTGGGGAGGAGGGTCCATAGGAGGGCTGGAACTTGAACTCAAGTCTTTGGACCCCAAGCTATTCTTCCCAGGGAAGGGGGTGTAGTCGGAAGCAGCAGCCTTTTGTTCATGCTTTAGCCTAGCCACCTTCTGCTGGTGGGTACCTGAGCATGTCAGTAGGCTGCCATATGGAGGGAGGGACAAGTATACTCCTTGCAAAGTTGCTGTGTCTGGGGTTGGTGTGCACAGCATGTCACCCCAAGTGGACACTCTATAAGCTCCTGGAAGTCATTGGGTCCTGATCTTACTTCTCTTTAACCAAACTTACTGCCTGAACTGTCACTTCCATGTTATCCCACCAGTTTTACTTCAACTCTGAATACTGTGGCAGAGTTCCCCTTACAAACAGATAAGAGGTAAGCCAAGGACTGAGGCTCAAGCCATTCAATCCCTCCCTTCCAGATCTGACAAATTTGATGGCCACATCCCGGAAATATGAAGAGCTGCTTTGGGTGTGGAAGAAATGGCGAGACAGTGCAGGAAAAACTATCCTCCCCCTTTTCCCCAAGTATGTGGAACTTACCAACAAGGTCGCCCGGCTCAACGGTGAGTTCCTTCTTGCTGAGAGCACTGCCTTTCTGGTCCCCAGCTCCCTTAAGCTCCTTGAGTGGGTCCTCTAAGACTCTCAGGCTAGGGGCAGGTTAGAGGTGTCAGAGAGGTGCTGGTGAATGAGCCAGTATTGGGAAAGCCCGGCCATGTCTTCTCTGCAGGCTTTGCTGATGGTGGAGACTCATGGCGATCCCTGTACGAGACTGACAACCTGGAACAAATCCTGGAACAGCTCTATGAGGAGCTGCAGCCACTGTACCTGAACCTGCATGCCTATGTGCGCCGTGCCCTGCACCACCACTATGGGCCCCAGTACATCAGCCTGGATGGTCCCATTCCTGCCCACCTACTAGGTATGGACATGGGTCGAGCTTTGAGGAAGGGTACGATGGACAACAGCAAGGAACAGAGTATGACTGGTCACAGGGCAGAGAGCAGGCCAGGAGAGTGACAGGACATGAGGCCTGGAGGGAACATGCCCCAAACTGGAGTGGGTTGGGGCTAGGGAAGCTTCTTGTTCACATTTTATTACCACATATTATTACTTTAATTTTTGTGGTGCTGAGACTTGAACCCAGGGCCTTGTATGTGGCAGGCAAGTGCTCTGCCACTGAGCTACACTCCCCAGTTCATTTGATACCATACTTGCTACATTTTTGCAAACCACTCACAATCTTGCTAGGGGGAGACTACATCACCCATAAATGCATCAAGGCTGCAGGATCCAAAAGGAGGCTAGGAGTGGGGCCTAAGGAAGCACCATGTGACCCTTGACAGATGAGAGGTTTTGACAGAAGGCAGAGATGGCAGTGAGAGGAAAGGACCAACACCATGTCTAGGTCAAAAGGCCACAGCAGAGAACCCTGAGAACCCCTTCAACTTTGGGCCCTCAGTCTTCCAGGACTGCAAACTCAAATGGCTTGAATGCATGAAGAAGGGAGTGGAGGACAATAAATAAGTAAACTGGGGGAAAAGAGAGACCAAGAATTTCCTGTTCCCAGGACTATCAAGAACACTTTCCTAAGGGCTGTTATTTTTTATAATATTTTGCTTATTATTTTATGTGTATGACTGTATTGCCTGCATGTATGTAAGTATACCCATGTCATGCAGTGCTCATGGAGGTCAGAAGAGGGTGTCAGATCTCCTGGAACTGGAGTTATGGACAGTTGTTAACTGCCATGTGAGTGCTGGGAAATGAACCTGGGTCCTCTGCAAGAGCAGCCAGTGCTCTCAACTGCTAAGCTGTCTCTCTAGCCCCTCCTGGGGAGGTTATAAACAGAGAAGCCAGACAGGGCACATTTAGAAGTCATATGGGAGATTCCCAGAAGGTGGTTCTACTGGGGGTCGGATTCTTACTCAAAACATTGCTGCAGCTCAAGAGACCATCTCTCCTCCATCCCTCTTTTGGGATAGTTCAAAGAATATCAGAGTGCTCATCAACCCAGTGACCAGGAAACACAGAGCCCAAGAGGAAAACAGAATTCTCAGGGATACCAGGGGGCAGGGCAGAGCTGAGCTTGTAATTTAATATCTAGTGATCAGAAAAGGAGAGGGCCTTCAGGTTACCCCACCCACCCACCTAACACTCCCAGATCTTTCTAATCTCTCTTCCTCTCTGAGCCCAACTTTGCCCACCCCTACCATGTTGGCTCAAGCATACTCTGCCTCTGCTATGAGACTACTGACAGATGACTTGTATAACAGAGGATGCAAGAGGGGACACTGTAAGGGTGTTTGGTCAGGATTATAACCTGCGGGATATTAAATCCAGTTTCATCATTAGGAGCGATGGGCCCTTTGGTGGGTCACTTAAATCCCTTCAGACCCAGTTTCCTCTGATACATCATACCAGGCAGGATTGCAAGTTAATACATGTCATGTGCCTGATGTGGCACTTAGGAAGTGGTGGCCACGTGGGCACCGATGCTCTCAAGGACTATAGGTTTTTCTTATGTGGGATTTCTTCACTGCTCATTGGTAGTAAAGACCACCTTGAGTCTTGATGACCAGCGAGGTTCTCACCTGTAATCCACATTGGTAATGACCTTGTAGGTTGGCTATGCAAGTGGAAGGCCACGCATGTCAAATGGCCGGCATGGTTTGTAAACATTAGCTGCTGAAGAGATGCCACTATGTTTGGCAGGATTGGGATCTGGCACCCTCTTCCTGCAGGATGGGGCTGAGCCTAAAAAGTTACATGTGTTTCCTCTCTGCCATCTTTTCCCCATCTACCTCCAGGGAACATGTGGGCTCAGACCTGGTCCAACATCTATGACTTGGTGGCGCCCTTCCCTTCAGCCCCCAACTTGGATGCTACAGAGGCCATGATAAAGCAGGTCTGTGGCCAGGGCCCTTTCCTCTGTGGGCCTCCTGAGGGCACAGGAGAGGGCAGGCCCCAGCTGGGAGGGGAAAAATATCCTCTGATTTAGGAGCTTCCTCCAGTATAGCTCTCTTGAAGCCTCTCTCCCACCACAACTATTTGTTTCTCAGATCCCCCAGTTTGCAAAGAATTCTCTCTTCTTGCAGGGATGGACACCCAGAAGGATATTTAAGGAAGCTGACGATTTCTTCACCTCTCTGGGGCTGCTACCTGTGCCCTCTGAGTTCTGGAACAAGTCAATGCTGGAGAAGCCAACTGACGGAAGGGAGGTGGTATGCCATGCCTCGGCCTGGGACTTCTACAATGGCAAAGACTTCAGGTCTGTCCAATTGGAACCAGGATCCTTATCCTGAGCCCAGGGACAAGGATAGAAGCCAAGTCAAGGCTCTATGGCTGTCCCTTCGCTGGACTGAGCAAGAAGATGGGGGTAGTTTGGGACCAAGTTTTGGACTGAGGTTCAAGAAGTTGGGTCTGGGTCTAGTCATTAGAACCAAGTAGGGAAATGCATCTAGGAAATGAGAGTCTCCAGTGCTCAACGGCTCTGTCCGTGATCAGATGGGAATGCTCAAGATCCCAGTTCTGGTGTGAGTACCATGTACACTGCCAGCCTTCTCTGCACACAGCTGGCCCTCCCCCTAGGTACATTGCTAGGCACACAAGGTCTTAGAGCTTCATACAGAGCCACTCTTACCACTCAGAGCCACTCAGGTGCTGCCTTTATCAAGAAAGGGTTTCGTTACCTACAGCTGTCTAACAAACCATCCCAAAACCCAGTGGCATAAAACAGTTGATGATGCTCAGGGCTGCTCTGTGAGCAAGAAGAATTCAGGCAGTGCAGAGCAGAAATGGTTTGTTCCTATCCCACATGACAGAAACCTCAGGTGGAGAACTAAACTTTAATTGGGCCAGCAAGATGACTCAGCAGGTAAAGATGCTAGCCACCAAGTCTGATAAACCTGAGTTTGGGCCTCCTTAAAACCACATGGTAGAGGGAGAGAATGGACTCTCCCAAGTTGTCCTCTGACCTCCACAGAGGCACTGTGGCATGTGCATATGCACACACATAAATATAAACATGTACACACATATATAAAATAAGTAAATGTAAAAAAATTTTTTTTAATTAGTCAGTGTTGGAGGTAGGGCCCTGGGCCTTGCACATACTAGGCAAGCACTTTGTCCCTAGTCATAACTCCGGATTCAGCCAGGGTAATTTTAATGGCTCATCTGGTACCATTTGCCTAGAACCTGGGTTGGGTTATTGGCTGAGTTCCTCAGGTTTTTCCCACATGGCCTGTCTAGGGTTGAAGGTTCAAGGTGGTCTCTTTGCCTAGAACCTGGGTTGGGTTATTGGCTGAGTTCCTCAGGTTTTTCCCACATGGCCTGTCTAGGGTTGAAGGTTCAAGGTGGTCTCTCTGCTCACTCATCAGATGCCTGGTTGTGATGACTGGAGCGGTTGGTGGTTGGTCAGGCATCTTTCTGTACAGGCCATCTTGGGTTCCCTCACAGTATGGCAATCTCAGGCTGGCAGATTTATTAAAACAGAAGCATCCAAGTTTCTCAATGGCTAAGTGTAAAACCAGCACAAAGTCTGCCATGGGTTCCTCCCACCTCAGGCATCTTTTTTAGACAGAGTCTCACTGTATAGCTGAGGATGACCTTGAATTTAGGATCCTCCTGCCTCAGCCTCCTAAGTGCTGTGTGATCACAGACAGGTACCTTTTTCCCTGCATGTCTGCCATGTTTTATTGGCTACAGAAAGTCCCAGGGACACCCCAGATTAGGGG
>NW_008349234.1:920633-929472 GCF_000622305.1 Nannospalax galili | reverse complement strand
AGGGAAGAGGGGAGAGGGGAGAGAGAAAAATATGAATGTCTGGGGAGAAAGGGGCAAAGATGAAAGATGATGAGCTCTAGCTGATGAAGTGTCTCTTATAAGAAGAGTGGACACAAACCCTGGAAATAAATCAGACAGGGCTCCCTGCGCTCTCTGGCTTTGAGCCCTTCAAAAGTGTTAGCACTTGCAGCTGTGAGGCTAAGGTAAGGTAATAAGGGGATCAAGATGGTGAGAATTCTTATGGGGGCCCTCCTTTCTATGGCTAGTCAGGGGGGAAACTAGGCAGACCCAACCTCAATGGAACAAGGATGCTGGGGAGTTCCTCCTCCTCCCTTCATGGGTTAAGGTGGGAAAATGAGATGAACCTGAACTACAAGACTCTGGTTAGAGCCAAGGGAGAAGTTCCTACTACTGGAACTAGCTCATAAAAGAGGGCGCCAGGAAGCCACACAAGGAGGTGGAACCTTCTGGCTTGGACAGCTCTGTAGCATTCAACTCTGGTCATAAGAATTCTCTGAATGGGCCGGGCATGGTGGCACACACTTTTAATCCTAGCACTCAGGAGGCAGAGGCAGAGGCAGAGGCAGGTGAATCTCTGTGAGTTCAGAGCCTGGTCTATGTAGCAAGCTCCAGTCCAGCTGGGGCTACAGGGAGACCCTGTCTTAAAAAAGACCAAAAAAAAACAAAAAAACCACTTCTGAATGAATTTACTCGCTGGTGTTGGGCTACATGAGATACAGAATGGCTCAATCACTGTTACATCCCCCAGGATTCCCCAGACTTGGGAGATAAACATGGGAAACTGTTACTGGACACACATTCTACCAAGTACAGAATTGAATGTCTCTGTGCCCTTAGAACACGTCAGAAAGCCACAGGCAGTGTGTGGGTTAGATATATTCAGGAAGGTTGGAGACTTCTATCCCTCTTCCTCAGGCTCATATGATTTCTCTTTCCCATCATGCCATGTTCCCTGCATATAGTAGGAAAGTACCATAGTCCTTTTGTTCTTTTGTCCTCCTTCTGATCCCTTTCTCCCCACCTTTGTGTTCTCAGGATCAAGCAGTGCACCTCTGTGAACATGGAGGAGCTGGTGATAGCCCATCATGAAATGGGGCATATCCAGTATTTCATGCAGTACAAAGACTTGCCTGTGTCCTTTCGGGAGGGTGCCAACCCTGGCTTTCATGAGGCTATTGGGGATGTGCTGGCTCTCTCAGTGTCTACCCCCAAGCACCTACACAGCATCAACCTGCTGAGTAGCGAGGGCAGTGGCTATGGTGAGAGGGGGTAGAGAGCCTGGTGGGCAGGCTGAGGGCTCAGAAGGGGTACTTTGGAGATGGGAAAGAGAAAGCTTTAGTGGACTCCTGGACAAAGATTTGGGACAGAGCAATAGGAAGGAAAGAGCACCATCAGGGTGATCCTGGGAGGAGAGAATACACAGATCATCCCAAAAGGCAGGCTAGGCCCTAGCATGAGGCTGGCATGGATGTGAGGCTGGACTTCCTCCCCTTGGCAGAGCATGACATCAACTTTCTGATGAAGATGGCCCTGGACAAGATCGCCTTCATCCCCTTCAGCTACCTCATTGACCAGTGGCGCTGGAGGGTCTTTAATGGAAGCATCACCAAGGCAAACTACAACCAGGAGTGGTGGAGTCTCAGGTTCTAGAACACTCGGTGGGGGTGTGGATTGGAGTAGATCTGAGTATCTGCATGTGCTTGTGTGCCAGCAGACAGGCAGATTTTGTGTATGTCTGTGTGTGCGTGCATGCGCGTGCGTGCGTGCATGCGTGTGTGTGAGATAAGAGCTCCAGGGATGGTTGTATATGCACAAGTAAAGGACAGCCTTGGGTGCAGGGTCCATCCTTCAATTAAAATAATGCCAACCTTCCCACAGCATGGTTCTCTCCAAACTCACTCTCTAACACATTTTCCCCCTTGACAGGCTGAAGTACCAGGGTCTCTGCCCTCCAGTACTCAGATCTCAAAGTGACTTTGACCCAGGGTCCAAGTTCCATGTTCCTGCAAGTGTGCCTTATATCAGGTAAGAGAAGGGAAGGGGAGGGCGATGCACCATGAAGGGAGGTGCCCTCAAGTTCATGTTTAAGCCACTGTCACACTCCATCCGCATCCACCGGTTGGGGCTGGCTCATGACACCTGGTGGCCTGGGCCCACTCACCTGCTACCAAAGCTGATGCTATTATTTTAAATATTCCTTGGATAATAAGAGAGCTTATACCAGCCAAACACTTAAAAACAGAAACTTAACCAAATGATTGGCTAATGGTCACCAGATCTAGTCTGGATAGGTTTTCTTGTATTTTGTTTTGAGACAGCATCTCACTCTGTAACCCAAGCTGGCATAGAGCCCACTATGTAACAGTCCAGGCTGGCTGTAAACTCACAGAAGTCCTTCTGCCTTAGCCCCTCACAAGTGCTTAAATTATAGACATGGGCCACCATACCCAGCACTGAATGGGCAGTTCACATAACACATGGTTGGAAACTGACTTAAATGTTGTTGAATGGTTTTGAGACAAAATTCCTTTGCAGTTCCTTTGCTACAAGTAAACAAATTGCTTGTAATACACTTTGAGTTGCACCTGAAATACCCCTCTAGACCCTGAAACACCCAAGACAGGAAACGCAGCTTAGCCAGAAGGAGCATGTTATAGTCGCTGGCTTGGGGATCAGAGCTCATGTCCTTTTTTTTTTTTTTTGAGACAGGGTCTCCCTGTAGCCCCAGCTTGCCTGGGACTCACTCTGTAGACCAGGCTGGCCTTAAACTCACAGAGATCTGCCTGCCTCTGCCTCCCAAGTGCTGGGATTAAAGGCAAGTGCTACCACGCCTGGCTCATGTTCTTTTTTAACTTGAACAACATCCTCCATATCTGTGGGCATTACTACCTATAGACCTGAGGGCTATGGTCCACCATTGTGAGCTACTCTCCTAAGTGGAACGGAGCAGCAACAGCATCCTGTGCATCATGCAGCCATAGCATAGAGGACAGCCCTTTTCCTTCCTTGTGCCTTAGGAGAGCACTTAGAATGAGAAAAGAAAGGGCATGAGGTCTCCAAAGCCCTCCTGGGAGGTTATGGTTAGGCAGACTTCAGGACAAAGTTTCAGGTATTCTTGGGATACAGGTAGCTCAGGCCAACTGGGAGTCAAGGTGCAGGGCAGGGAGGGCCTCTCAGGAGGCCTGGGCTTTCTATAGTCATTGCCTCTGGTAGTCTCTGGAAGCTGAGTGAGGACAGACCCACTTGCCCATCTTTAGTTTCCTGACACCAGGAACAACATCAGCAGAGCCCAGGAAGAGAGACAGCACCTCCCTCAGCTGCTCCTGAAGGCAGCAGGGGGCAAAGGAACAAAGAGAGTCATCCCTGGTGTACATCAGACAGGCTTGACCTACACAGTGTCCTAGTGATGACTTTTGGAGAGGGGTCTCTACCCACCTGCTGGAGCTGTTTCTGGGGTTCCAGCACTCAACCCTCACACTGACATGGACCCTGTGACAGTTAGTGTCCCAGCTTAGCACAAAACAATTGTCCAGGCAGCCGTAATTAAAGGAGACTTGGCTCTCTAGAAAAACACATCCCACATTCTGGGCAGCCGCCTGAGCGGAGAACTTTTGAGGTGGTGCCAGGAGAGCAAATAATACATGGCTTGTGCCTGTGGTACTAGCTAGGACATTTAAAACTTTCAAAATCTGATGTTGTTGCCCTGGCCCTGACTAGCAGATTTCTACCAGGAAATTACTGCTGCTTCAGATAAGACTGGCTTCCCTATCCAGAAGGCCCTACCAGATCCATACCCATAGCCTCTGCCCTAGGAATGGAAAACTCAAGTTTGCCAAGTTTTTGAGGGGCTCTTCCCATGTCTACTCCTTGGATCCTGGTGGAACAAGCACACCTCAGAAGTAAAGGCAGCCTATAAGGGTGGGAGGCATCCATACCGCTGGGAAGACTCAGCTGACACTGAAGGCCAAGGTGGGGCACACCCTGACTTCCTGATTGTGTCCTGCTGTGTTGGGTCCCTGTGACTGTCAGAAGAGGCTGAGTCTCAGTGGCACCAGCTGAGCCCCTCTACTGACACCCCACACCATACCTTCCCTCTACTCAGGCCCTCTACCCACTCCCCCATATCATCCCTTCCTTCTGCACCAGGTACTTTATAAGCTTCATCATCCAGTTCCAGTTCCACGAGGCACTGTGCCGGGCAGCTGGGCACACAGGCCCCCTGCACAAATGTGACATCTACCAATCCAAGGAGGCAGGAAAGCTCCTGGCGTGAGTTTTTCTCAAGCCCTTCTTTGATTCTTTGGCCCCCAGGAGCTCCTGGGACCACTCTGGGAGCACCTTCTGGCTAGCCTCTTGAGCTGAGAACTGCTAGGTGGAACCTGGGCCACCCTTGACATGTCACCTCCAGTAGGAAATTGGAATCCCCTGGACTCCTGGTCTTCCCTCCCCATTCCTACCCCAGACCTGCCCAGGGTCTTCCAGTCCTAAAGGGAAGTTTAGTCTTGTTAAGGGGTTATGGATAAAGGATATCAAACTGGACAAGAGGGACCAGGTCCTTCCTAACCAGTGTCCCTTTGGTTGCCTCTCCCAGGGATACCATGAAGCTGGGCTACAGTAAGCCATGGCCAGAAGCCATGAAGCTGATCACAGGCCAGCCTAACATGTCAGCCTCAGCCATGATGAACTACTTCAAGCCACTGATGGACTGGCTCATCACTGAGAACAAGAGGCACAGGGAGACACTGGGCTGGCCTCAGTATAACTGGACACCAAACACTGGTACCACCACCTACCCCCCCCCTCCAGCCTCAGGCTCAGCTCCCAGACCTCCCCAGTCCAGACAAGCTCTGATCTGACCTCAGAGCAAGGACAGGGACACCTGAGCACATGGCCCCAGCCCTCCTGTCACCCTGCCCACCGCCCTATCTCCTTGTTTTCTCACTCAGCTCGCTCGGAAGGCCCCTTCTCAGACTCTGGCCACGTCAACTTCCTGGGCATGAACCTGGAGCCACAGCAGGCCCGTGTGGGCCAGTGGGTGCTACTCTTCCTTGGCATTGCCCTGCTGGTGGCTACCTTGGGTCTCACCCAGAGGCTCTTCAGCATTCGCAAGTACAACATCCGCTGGCCCCACCGTGGGCCCCAGTTTGGCTCTGAAGTGGAGCTCAGACACTCCTGAGATGACCCTGCTGGCAAGGCTGGCAGAGAGGTGTCCCGTGAGAGACTTGGTTGGGGATATGGTGTGTGGGTAGGACACACCTTAGCTGGGCCTTCATCATCCTCCTGCTCGGTCCACATCTACTCTCTGATCCCTAGTCCCAGGCCCCATTCTTTCTCTCTGATCCCTAGTCCCAGACCCCATTCTTTCCATCTAACATGGAATTTCCCACCCAGTCTCTGTGACTACAATTAAAGGTCGTCCCTTCCAGCTGAGTCTGTGTCCCTTGTGGGGAAGCCAGGAACAGGACAGATTGCTTACCTGTCTCCTGGCAGTCTGGCTGGTCCCTTTCCTGGTTGCTTTCTCAGTCTTTCTCCAAGAAGAAACCCAAAGACCCCTCCACACACACACACCCAGCACTCTGGCCCCATCCCCCACAGCCCTTCCCACCTGCCTTCTCTATCAGCCTTGGCCGATTTGGGAAGCAGAGAGGGAATAGATGCTCTGGGCTGCCTGCCTGGCATGCAGATATGCTTTCCCTGTTCCACACTGCTCCCTGTCCTGGTGGTTCCCACAAACCAAGTGTCCACATCCTACATGTCCTTGCCTGCTGTGGAGTGAGGACCTCATGGTCACCTTTCTCTCCTGCCAAACCAGCTCTGTGTCCACTTCATGAGTGGACAGCCTGGGTTTTCTGATGGAGCCACAAGGCATTGCCCAGGGAAAAGCCCTAAACATTGGAGTGTGGTAGTAACTAGTGCCTGCACAGGGAGTTCACTGCCACAGGCCACCTGCTCACCCTCCCCAGCACACACCCTCAGTCTGAGCTGCCCCTTGGAAGGCCTGCTTGGATTTGAGGGGGTGTCTTTTGGGGGAACATTTTTTTAGTTTTTATCTACATGTTTATGTAGAAAACTTGGAAAAGTATAAAATAAAAGCCCTTTGTTATTAACATTAAGACATAAGAGCACTGTTGACGTTTGGTGTGTGTCTTTCCAGCCTTTCTTCCTCTGCACATGATTTAAACAGGATCACACTATGTACTGTGTATCCTTTTTTCACTTCACACAGCTATGTCCACTTTTCAGATTTTAATTACCAAAAAGAACTTGGCTGAATGAAGTTAGTCAGATTTCTGGGGCAGAGGGTCTACTTCCCATCTGTGCTGGATAGCTTTAGTGTCAACTTGACACACCTGGGTTGAGGGAGCCTCAATCGGGGAATTGCCTCTATTGGACTGGCCTGTGACCATGTCTGAAGGGCATCTTCTTGATGAGTGATGTGGGAGGACCCAGCTCACTGTGGGTGGTGCCACCCCTGGGCAGGTGGGCCTGTGTTGCATAAGAAAGCAGGCTGAGCAGGAGCCGAGGGAGCATGCCTGTAAGCAGCGTTCCTCCATGGCCTGTGCTCCAGCTCCTGCCTCCAGGTTCCTGCCCTGAGTTCCTACCTTGGGCTCCCTGATGAACTGCGACCTGGGAGATGTAAGACAAATAAACCATTTCCTCCCCAAGTTGGTACTGGTCAGAGTGTTTTGTCACAGCAATGAAGAACAAACTAAGACACCATCTGACCCCACCTCTGTTAGGACCAAATCATCTCTGGGCTTTGCTGCTATCTTTAATGGGGCTCACTCTCCCACTTCCTGGCCCCAGGAAGAGGAAGAACTGTGCAGGCCTCTCCTGTGGTACAGGACATGGAGTTGTGGAATTTTGAATTTGCAAGAGGGCGGAAATTTACAATTCAGGAAGACAATGGAACTTATAAACACACGCTCCAAATGGTTTCAAGCCTTCTACCACCACAGACTTTGGCTCCCCATTCCCCTTCCCAACCTATGTTTTGCAAGTTGTCTTCCAGACAAAGGTCATTGTCACATAACCCCCTTTCCTATTTTTATGAACTACAGAGGTCCATGCTGCCTGTCAAGGCTTATAGGCAATGTGAGGTCACCAACCTTCAGCACTCAAAGAACCAAACTGCAGACTCTGAGGGCAAAGAAGTTTACTATGTGGTTGACCTGACGAGTTTTATCCACTAGATGTGTGTGTGTGTGTGTGTGTGTGTGTGTGTGTGTGTACGTGCGCCATAGTATGAGTGTGGAAGTTGTAGGACAACTTTCGGGAATTGGTTCTCTCCTTCTACTGTATGGGACCCAGGGATCAAATTGAGGTCATCAGACTTGGCAGCAAGCCCCTGCACTCACTGAGTCATCAACCCTCCACCTTATTTTTTGAGGCAGTTTCTCACTGAACCAGGAGCTCACCAATTCCACTAGACTGGCAACTGGCAAGGGGCCCCAAAGATCTTTCTGTCTCTGTTCCTCCCAGCTCTGGGGTTACAGAAGTGTGCCACCATGCCCAGTTTTTACAAGGATGCTGGGGCTCTGAACTTAGAGCCTCGTGCTTGTGAAGAAAGCACTTTACCAACTGAGCCATCTCTCCAGTCCCTTCACTAGACTTTTTGAAATATTAGTTTTCTTTTTTGTTTACCTTTTGAGATGGGGTTTTGCTATGTAGTCCAGGCTGGCCTGGAAGTTGCTATACATTGACTGTATAGCCTCAAATTCTCAATCCTCCTGCCTCAGCCTCCCAAGTTCTGGGATTATATACACATGCCCCATTCTAAAACAATATACTTATTTAAACTCCTGTTTATGCTTCCTTGGGTGAGTGAGAATGAAGCAAGGCCCACCTGGAAGTTGGCAGAGAAAGACAAGGTGGTGATCGTCCTGCCTCAATCTCCCAGATGCTGGAATTACAGGTGTACGCCACCATTCCTGGCCAGCATACTTTTTTCCAAGACTCATCCATAGTTTATTTTATTTTTATTTATTTATTGTCAGGAAGGGCATGGGCCATGCCCAACATATATGTGGAGACCAGAGGACAGCTTACAGGAGTTGGTTCTCTCCTTCCACCATGTGGGGCCAGAGATTGAACTCAGGTGGTCAGGTTTGGTGGCAAGTGCCTTTTGAACCTTGTTTGAGAAGCATCACCTATGAGTCATCTTTAAAAAGAAAGAAATCCACATGAGCTGGGGGTGTAGTTCAGTTTGTAGAATACCTGCCTAGCAAAGCCCTGGTTTTTATCTCTAGCCCCACATACAACCAGTCGTGGTAGTACATGCCTGCAGTTACAGCACTAGGGAGGTAAAGGGAAGAAGATCAGGAATTCAAAGTCAAAGTCATTCTTAGCTACATAGCAAGTTCAAGGCCAACCTGGATTACATGAGACCCTGTCTCAGAGTGAGAGAATGAGAGAGAGAGAGAGAGAGAGAGAGAGAGAGAGAGAGAGAGAGAGAGAGAAACTTCTCCTGGCTGCCTGCTTGATGGCAGGCACGGGAGGTATCCGTTCCACACCATAGGAGGGGATTGGCCAGCCTACATAGGCAGCAGTGCTGAAGCTCTGTGATCAGAGGCACTGGGACCTCCCATGTGGCCACAGGGTGTCCAAGTCTTCCTTCGTGTCCTCTTTGTCTCAACCATCTAGAGAATCCACTTGTTTTCTAGCTTAGCTCTGCATTTTGCATTTTCAAAATCCTATGTTTTACTGTACATGGTGATCCATACTTTGAATTCTAGAATTCTGGAGGTCAAGGGAAGAAAATTTTGAATTCAAGGCCAGCCTTGGGCTACATAGCAAAATCCTCTCAACATCACAATAT
>NW_008349234.1:884164-920574 GCF_000622305.1 Nannospalax galili | reverse complement strand
ATATATATATATACATACATATATATTTTAGGCAAGGTTTTGCAATGCACCACCATGCCTGATGCTCAAAATCCTGTTTTATCAAACATATCTATGCTTGAACCAAAAAGGGGCTTCCCTGTAAACTCAATCAACCTAATCACCTTTCCTTGGATTTTAAATATATTTTGAGCCAAGCATGGTGGCATACACTTAAACCCCAGCACTTGGGAGGCAGAGGCAGGCAGATCTTTCTGAGTTCGAGGCCAGCTTGGTCTACATAGGGAGTTCCAGGCCAGCTAGGGCTACGGGGAGACGCTGTCTCAAAAAGATAAAAATAAAAAAACAAAATATATTTTGGTAACAGTGAATTATATTTTGGAGGTTATTTGGTCAGTTTCAATGATCATGGTGTCAGTACATGAAAAAGGGGTAGGTGGCCCTGGGCTGAGGGTGACTAAAGGGGACATAGAGTCATAGGAGTCAGCAAATAGAGGAAAGTGAGTCTGAAGGAGAAATCCTAAAAATGGAAAAATGGGTTGGTCTCCTAGACTGTATGTGTCAGAGTCCTTGGGAGTTACCAAGAGCTAGCAAGGAGCAGAGTCCCATGGTTGGTATGGAAACCAGTCTTGGGTACTCATAGAAATGCACACCGAATAGAAGGTGCCAGCCATACCTCTCCACACCCTAAAGAGCCCTCACCGCATGTGTGTCCCTGATGGCACACTCCTGAAGAAGCAAATATGAGAGGGAGAGAAAGGGAGACCTGGGAATGATCTCACGTCCCCTGAGAGAAAAAGGCACCAAATGTGAGCCTATGGAGACAACTAGGCTTCCAGAGTTGGAAAACCAAAAACTGTAATTTCCATCCACTCATCTACCCATGAATCCATGTCTCCATCTGTTCCTCATCCTACCCACTTGGGTGATCCCAGCCCGTAAAGGAAGAGATCTCACCAGTTCCTGGCCAAAGGTCAAAGGTTGCCCCAACCCAGGGAAAAGTGACCAAATGGAATAGAGTAAGTTCCTCCCTGAAAGTCCAGTTTTCCTCTTAGCTCTACCATTAGCTACTACTCATGTGCATCAGGTCATATGGTTGGATTCTTCTGGATCTAAGAGGTTTCCTCACCTGCAAAATGGAGACAGTAGTACAAGAGGTGGATGGGCAGGCTTTCCAGGTCTAACATTCCATGGTAGACCCTTTGGCTCCTGATGTCACAAATATGGAGCTGGCTCATGATTGACCCATAGCCTCTCTCGACTCTGCTGTTCTCTTGGTCATGTGAACAAGACAGACTTTCCCTGGACCTTCCCTACTTGTCCTCCTCTATTATGCACAGCTCTTGTCATGGCTCAGGACTGTGGGAGAGCCAAGCTTAGGTACGGCTGGGATCTGAAGGCGCACAGGACCAGATAAGGAAACTGGGAAGGGGCAGCCCCTCTCCCAAGCCCACATGATCTGCTTCCCTTCAGATGAATTCTACAATGAAACTCAGGCAAAGATATTCCTGCAGTTTTATGAGCAAACAACCTAGGTTGTGCTGAACCAGTTCATGGAAGCCACTTGGAACTATGTCACTAACACCACCAAGCTAAATTGAGAGGGGATGGTGTGGTACCACTTCCCCCCTTGGTCCCTCCTCCCCTTGCTCTTTTAAGGGGTCATGGGGATTGGGGACCACACTTACTGCCCTGTGTCCAAAGATTGTGGAAAGACAGATGCTCCAAAACACATGTCAAAGTGAACTGCATGCTCCAGACTTCTCAGTGGCCTCAAACATTCTCTACATAAGAATCTCTTGCTTTTTCTCCTTGCAAATCTGACCTTGATTTGAGGGACTTGGGCTTCCTCTCCTTGCAAATCTTCAATTATTCTGGACTCTTAAAGTAGTCTTTTGGAGTCGGTGGGGGGATGGCTGTTGCCTTGGAGTTCAACATGGGACCCTTACATCATCCCTCAACCTGCCATAACCAATATAGTGACCTTCTTTCCAGCTACAGAAAGAGGTGGCGTGGTCCCAGTTCATGGTGTACTTCGGCACCTGGGCCTGCCTGTTTAAGATAGACCAATTCCAGGACCCGGAAGTGAAGCGCATGCTGAGTAAGCAGCAGAGCATAGACAAGTCAGCCTTGCCCACCAAGGAGCTCCGGAAGGTGATAGACAGAGCCCCAGGCACACACTCCCCCACCCCAGGGGAGGGTGGGTTAGGTCAGATGGGGAAAACCAGAGTGTCAAGCAGGAGAGGGGTTGGTGGGGTAGAACTTTCTTTAGAGGAGGAGGGGGTGTGCTTCAGCCAGGCCCACCCCTCCTGGCTAGTGGGGTTAGCACTGGGAGTAGGCCTGAGGGCTCGGACCTGCCCTGGGTGACACCTGCCCCCCAGTACAACAAGCTTCTGACCTACATGGAGACAACATACAGTACGTCTGAGATGTGCCTGGATGAGGGCCCCTGCTTGCCCTTGGAGCCTGGTGGGCACCCAAACTCTGCCCCTGACCTCAGTTGTGTTCCTTATTGGAGGAAGGGGACCTAGGATGGATGAGGGCAGAGGTAGGTGGGCATGGGATCCCATGTGGCTCCTATTCCAGGCACAGACCTCGAAGAAATCATGGCCACCTCCAGGGACCAGAAGGAGTGCTGTGGGCCTGGCAGGGCTGGAGGGATGCCGTGGGTCGCCAGATCCACCCTGTCTTTGAGTACTATGTGCAGCTAAGCAACAAAGCTGCACAATATAATGGTGAGCAGGCTGGACACGACATGTCTTGGTGCAATGCCAAGGAAAGGATGAAAGCTGAATCTACAGAGGGCCTAAGCAATAACAGAACAAAGGGGTGAGGCGGGGGTATGAGCCTTTCAGCTGGGCCCTGCAAATATAGACAGAGCCTCCACTGGGTGCTGGGTGCTGGGAAGGTTCTGAGGCTCTATAGGTAAAAAGACAGAGGCCTGCCCATGGGCTTGCAGTCCTATTGGGAGATGACCATAGATAAGTGCACATGCACTTCTAATAGCACTTGGTATGATGCGTGGAGGAAGGGGCTGCTGGAGTTGGCAGAGAAGTGAAGGGCTTCAGATAAATGGTGAAGGCAGACCTCTCTGATATTTAACCATGTCTGAAAGTCAAGCAAGAGACAGGTGAGCAGGAAGTAAGAGAGCAACCTGTATAGAGGCTTTGTACCACAGAGGGAGGGAATCAGTGGTTTTACAAGATGAGAAAGAAGTCCATAATGACCACAGGCCTATAGGAAACTTGGGGTTCAGGATTTGGCAAGGGAAGAGGACAGGGCTGCAAGGGCTGGCCAGGAGTTCATGCTGTAGGCTTCACTCAGTGCGTTCCACCTCTGATGTGATCCAACATGGCCAATGCCCTGGGAGTTAGGATTCACATTTTACAGGTGGAAACCCTTCAGGATCAGGGTGGTGGAACTTTGCTTAGAAAGTATCTTGGTCTCCTCCCTGCCAGGCCAAGGCTGCAGGGTGACATGGTGAGCACCTGATAAATCCCCTCTCTTGTTTTAGGGTATGACAACCTGGGGGCTTTGTGGCATTCCAAGTATGAATCTGACACCCTGGAGCAAGACCTGGAACAGCTCTATGAGGAGTTACAGCCATTGTACTTGAACCTGCATGCCTACGTGCGCCGCTCACTGCACCAATACTATGGACCTGAAGTCATTGACCTGCGAGGGCCCATCCCTGCCCACCTCCTGGGTAAGGGCCAAACTAGTGGTAGAGGTAGGCACTCAGTCAGGGAAGAGGTTGCTCTTGCCTTCTCTTAGGCCCTGCATTGCCTTTCTAGGGAATATGTGGGCTCAGTCCTTGGATAACATCCTAGATCTGGTTCTGCCCTACCCTGAAAAGCCCCCTGAGGACATCACAAAGATCATGAAGGGCCAGGTCAGTGTTGGGCCTTCAGATGTCCCCTACCCCACAATCCCCAAACAGGGAAAACAGAGCCATGTATCTCTTTATTCCCCACAGTTTCAAGAAGCTGACATATTTTTACCTCCTTGGAGCTGTTGCCTGCCCCCCATGATTTCTGGATAAAATCAATGTTGGAGAGGCCAGCTGATGGGCGGCAAGTAGAGTGCCATGCCTCAGCCTGGAAGTTCTACAAAGACAGTGACGTCAGGTGTCCACAGCCAGCATGACTTTCAGCTAACACCATACCCCTCATCCCTTTTCTGTTTCCCCTCTGATTATGTAGGCAAGGAATGGACAAGGGAGAGCAGAGGAAGGGGATGAGATCCATGGGAAGAGGAAGTGGGTGTGAGAGCAATGGTCACTGGGTGGATACAGGGTCTGGAATAGGAAAAGACAACTGCCAAGGCCCTTCTGGCCACCAGCGTCACAGCCCCAATCTCTTAACAAAGTTTGAAAGAAGCAGCTGTGTAACCCCAGGGCATCCCCATGCTCCTTGACCCCTACCCTTTTAACTCTGGGGTAAAGAAGTGCACCAAATATACCATAGAAGACCTGCTCTCCATCTTCTACCAGATAGGCCATATCCAGTACTTCTTGCAGTACCAGAACCTCTCTATAATCTTCCATGAAGGTGCCAGCCCAGCCTTTGAAGAGGCTGTGGGGTCCATGATCACCCTCTCAGCTGCTTCCCACAAGTACCTGCTCAGCAAAGGCCTGGTCAGCCAACAGCACCAGGATGCAGGTGATGGGGACAACAGAAGGGCAACCTGAGCCTGGGGCTACAGCTAGGGCTGGGGCAGGGGAAGGGGGAGGACACTAAAGCTCTCAGGGCATGGCCGAAGGGATAACCAAGGCTGACTCTGAGTGTCCTGACCCCATTTCCAGAGGAGGAGATCAACTTCCTGTTGGGCATTGCCTTGGACAAGAGTGTCTTCATCCCCTTCAGCTACATGATAGATGTGTTTCGCTGGAAGGTCTTTGATGGCACTATTCCAAAGAACATCTACAACCAGGAATGGTGGAACCTCAGGTGGGGAGGTGGCTGCCCAGCAAGTGTGCAATGGTGGTGTTCTGGGAGCCTGGAGAATCCAAGCAGTGTGGGTTGTTTACCATCTCCAGACAAAAGCATACATGCTGTAATGCATAGAGCCATTGTGGGCAGCCATGAGGCCTCATTTTGAATCTGGCACCAGCAGTAAACAGGTCTCTTAACTTGCCTAGGCTTCATCTGTGAAATAAGGACCCTCGCAATGGCTCTGTCTGCTCCTGGAGTGGCTGGGAATCTCACACAATGATTTCAACTGGGCTTCTCCCAGGACAGAACAGTAACTGGGCATGGTGGCACATACCTGTAATCCTAGCCTTTTGGGAGGTGGAGGCAGGAGGTTCAGAAGGCATGGGGAGAGAATAGGGCCTTGTGGGTATGGCTCGGAGCTCAGGGGCTTGTATATAGTACATTGGAGACCAACCTGGACTACATGAAACTCTGTGCAAAAATCAAACCAAAAAATCGAACAAAAACCCAGAACATAACAGAAACCAACAAGCAGACCCTGGGTGCCTGTCTCACTCCATTCTGAGGCCAGGAGAAAGGACAGTAGAGTACTGAGCACTTTTCCTGCTGAGAGGAGTCCCCATGGAAGAGGCAGGTCACTGCCGCAACACACGCATGCCTGCCAGAGGTTTAGCATCCCCAAACTACAGAAGACTTCAGCAGTCCAGCAGGTCACTTGATTGTATAATAAATGCCTATAACCGGGCTTCTCCACATCCACCAGGTGTCAGACCAACCATTTCAAGGCTACTAGACATTTTGGATCGCCTACACACAGCTGTATAACTTTGCAACCACCCTGTGGGATGCTCCAGCTCGACATGCTTACCTTGCAGTAGTAGCAGTGGCCACATAACCAGCCCAAAGTCACACTGCACTCCAGTGCCTGGCAGAGCTGATTGCTCTTCCCTTGGTCTTCCCACTCCCTGGATTCAGTAGTTGCTCTTACTGTGGGGTCAGCAGAGTCTTGATCTGTGTCCTCTAAGGATGGCCATACCAGCCCTCAAGGCACCCACAGGGGCTCATTCCCCCTCTGCCATCCATGCCCACCATCAACCAGCCAATAGAACCCAGGGGCAGAGTGAGGGTCACCATCCTTTGGGTGGCAAACAAGAACCTTTAGAAAAAGAACCTCCAGTACTCTGTCAACTTCAGGGAATAGTTCACAGGTGCCAGTAACCAACAACATAGCAGTGAGCCTTCCCATAAGTGTCCCGTCCTAAAGATAGGTCATTTCACCCTTATTTCATATAAAGGCTCAGAGACCATCAGCTCCAGGGTCTCCCACAATCACACAGCTCAGAGGGGCTAAACCAGAGCTCCAGGTGACTGGACTATGCCAATGGCTAGTTCTGTACTCTACAGCCAGTTCCCTGACACTAAAACCTTGATGGGGCTGGAGAGATAGGCCAGCTGTTAAGAGCACTGACTGCTCTTGCAGAGAACCCGGATTCAGTTCCCAGCACCCACAATGGCAGCTAAACAACTGTCTATAACTCCAGTTCCAGGGGATCTGACGCCCTCTTCTGACCTCCACAGGTACTTGCAGGCATGTGGGCAATATACTCAATATACATAAAATGAAAAACAAAAGAATATTTAAAACCTTGATTAACTCATCTGCAAACTGGAAACAATAATCCTGCACCACAGGGATCTTTCTGTTTCTCTAGACGAAATGACCTGTCTACTGGTCTATAGTTTGACCCCATCATTAGGATGGACCTGACCTCACTTATTCCCTTGACAGCAACTCTGCAGAGAGCAGGCTGGTATTGAGTGGAGTCCTTGTGAGGAACACAACAGCTCAGAGCACAGGGGATATGCTCAATCAGCATTAACCACCATTATCTCCTTTTTTAGATTCCTGATTCTGTGTGTTCTCACTTGTCTAGTCAATGAAAATGCACTAAATGCCCTCTGCAAACCAGGCCCAGATTGGCTAGACACACACAAGTGCTTTGAAGAAGAAAAGGCTCTGAGAACATTCCAGGACCCATGACCAAGCCCCTGTCTCTGTCCCACCAGGTTGAAGTACCAGGGCTTGTGCCCCCCTGTTCCCTGGTCAGAAGATGACTTTGACCCAGGTGCCAAGTTCCACATTCCTGCCAGTGTGCCCTATATCTGGTAAAGGTCTGGGCCCTGTTGTCAGAGCTGGGCTCTGGGAGTCACAGGGACTGGGCTAAGGAAGGTACAAAGATCACCTGTGCCCTTGACCATCTCCTCCCATGGGATGCCACAGCCTGCTGAGAGCTGTGTCCTGGAATTCTTTGAGCTTTTCCTTTAGGGCTTGTGTAGAGGGCAGAGACTGTGGGAATATTCTAAGCCACCCTTGCTGCCCCCTGGTGGAAGGTAAGAAAGGGGGTAGCAAGGTGAATTGGTTCAAAAGGCTAAAGGACCTGGGACTGGCCAAAGACAGAGATTTGCCCAGAGCCATGATTGCTGGCATGGGTGCTCGTGGCCACTACATGCCCAAAGCAATCCCTAGCTTCTCACACCTAGCCTCCACTCCCCAGCCTGCCCTCTCATTCTTCTACCTAGGTACTTCCTCAGCCTGGTGCTCCAGTTCCAGTTTCACAAAACGCTGTGCAGGGCTGCAGGCCATGTGAGCCCTCTGCACCGATGTGATATCTATAACTCTAAGGAGGCAGGAAAGATCCTGGGGTGAGTGCTTTCCTTCCTCATCTGTCCTCAGCTCCCACCATCTCTCTTGAAGGGAGCCCTGCTTCAGACTCCCTCTCCTCACCATGTCACCCTGGCTCCCTGAGCAGCTTCACTGGGCATACATTCTGCCAGAAGGTCTTCCTCATGCCACACCAAAGTCTCTCCTACATTAACATAAGACTGTTTTCTCTTGTGTAGACTGCTGTGGCCAGAGACATTGTTTGGCCCCTCCTGCTATTGCCTCTTTGCCCACACACATTCACATATGCAGTAAATCAAACTGTCCCTGATGGGAAGCTAGGGCTGGCATCCTGCCTCAGCCTTTTGCTGTCCACTTGAATCCCCTTACTCATTCTTTATAAAGCACCTGACTGTCCCCTCAGCAGCATTTGAGGAACCCTTAGATCCTTCTGCCTTTCCTGCCTCTTCAAGGAGGTACTCAGCCCAGATCCCTGGTGGATCCAGGCTGTACTTATACCAACCTTTTGGCACACTTCTGGTCAGCCTGTAGTTCACTTTAACCCTCCAAGTCTTTTTTCTTGTATTTGATATTTAGCCCATTCCTTTCCAGACCTGCTGCAGTGGCATTGGTTTTTGGCCCTGAAGCAGATTTCGAGTGAGTAGGAGACCTGAACTGAATGTGAAAAGCATTTCCTGTTAGGCCAGACTCTAAGTTCTTTTTCCACATTTCATGTTGATAGTTCTTAACTTTGATGGTGGCTGATTATCACCCATTACAAATGATGAAACTGAAGGTTAGAGAGGTGAACTGATGGTCTGTCATTTATCTAGCAAGAAGGTAGGTCATGACTGGGCATGCACCTTTAATCCCAGCACTCCAGAAGCAGAGGCAGGCAGATCTCTATGAGCTCTGGGCCAGCCAGGGCTACATGAAGAAGACCCTGTCTGGAAAAAAAAAGAAGCAAGATCATGCTTTGACCCAGAACTGACTCTAAAATATCCTCTTCCTCCACATTATTGTTTCATTCAAAGGATGTAGGTCCTGATGAGATTATATCTGGTTTTTTGTTTCAAAGACCAGCTGTCCAACTATGGGAACGTAGACCACCCACTGACTGGCTCTTTATCCCTTTGATTGTTACTGGTTTCAACTTGTTTCCCTAATTGTTCAAGGTCACTTTGAGTTTTGTTTCTGCCATCCAGAGGATTAACAATGCCACCTAACTTAGTATCCCTTGATTATGTTTTTGTTTGTTTGTTTCTTGAGACAGGATCTCCCTGTAGCCCCAGCTGGCCTGAAACTCATTTTGTAGACCAGGCTGGCTTCAACCTCAGAGATTTGCCCACATTTACCTCAAGAGTGCTAGGATTAAAGGCATGTACCACCACACCAGGATACATTATTTTTTTATTTTTTAATTTTACTTCTATTTTTTGAGACCATCTTGCAATGTAGCCCAGCCTGGCCTTGAACCTGAGATCCTCCTACACCTAACCTCCTTAGAGTGCTTGGATTACAGGCATGTGCCACCTTGCCTGCCCTCGTTTGCATACTTAATGAGCATACTTGTGATTATTCCATGCAGTTTGCCAGATGACATAAGAGGGCACGCTCCTCTGAGACTGCACCTGACATGATGATCACCTCCCTCGTCTATCTGTGCTTCCTCCTCTGCACACAGGGGTTTATTATACCTGACTGCCTATTTCTGAGAGTTTCTAAGGTGATAAACCCAGGGCTCTTCTCTCTGTGACCTTCCTTTAGGCTCTGGCTGCCTGTCATGTTCATTCAACATTTATTTAGACCAGGGCTGACCAACTGCCCTGTGTCCAGTAGGGGGCAATGGACCATGAAATAAATGAAGTCAGTAAGAAAGGACTTTGGTGAATATGCAGAGGGTTAGTAAGCCGGAAACCAAAGAGGGATCCCTGTCCCCAAACCAGACATGTAAGAAATAAACATCTGTTTTCTTCATACCAGCTCACTTTTAACTCTCTGTTTATAACACCTGCTTGGTGGAACATTTGAAGTCAGTCATTATATCACTTCCTTCCTCTACGCCACCCAATTTGTGGACTCTCAGTGTCTGACTTGGTCCCCAAACAGGTGTCATTGGTCATCAGTCCTTCTGCTTCATTGTCCACACTCCTGGTCTGAGAAGACCCTGAAATCCCAGGTTGAGCACCTCAGACACCATTCTCTGAGCAGTGGGCAGAGGAGAGGCTTCTAAGAAAGGGGATGTCATGAGTTTTGGAGAAGATGAAATAGCAGAGTGGAATACAGGAGAGAGACAGGTGGTGAGAGACTTCAGATGGAGGGGCAGAGACCAGGTGTTAGCAGGCCTACCTTGCTTGCCTCACAGTATCCCAATAGGAGAAAGGATTCATTTTGCAAAAGAGAAAGCTTATTCATGAGATAGCCAAATCTAAGGAGACAGAGATCCAAGTCATAATGCCCCGAAAACAGGACCCGGGGATATGTATGGATTCAGGCATGGAGAAAGGTGATTGGTAGTTAATTAAAAGTGAAGCAACCAAAGTCTAGAAAGTTCATTCACATTTTCCCAAGGTTCATGGGTGAGGAAATGGGGGCAAAAAAGAAAGAGGAGCTTCTTTGATGCTTTCCTGCCCAAATGTATCTACAATGTGTTTTTGTTACTTTGGATTTATCCTCCTTCATGTAAATGCCTGGATCTGGACTGATTCTGTTGGGAATGGAGAGTCAAAGCAGACCTCATGTAGTTTCTCAAAGTCCCCCAGCCATAATGGACCTGGCCTTGTCTGTGGATTGTAGATTGTGTTGTCAATTTGGAGTTAGGAGCAGTGCACAGCAGCCAGCTCTACAGCTGTCTGGCCTCCTTTTCCTCCTTTAGGGGCTTATAGCTGGGGTTAGGTAGCATATACTATCCCACAGTCTTCAGAGTTGTTTCTAAGTAGACAGATTCTCAGTACTTAAAGCTATTCCCCTAGCTGAGTGTGGTGGTATATTTCTATAATATTAGCACTCAAGAGGCTGTGGCAGGAGGATCATGAGTTCAAAGCCAGCCTGGAATATATAATGAGACTCTGTCTCAAAAATAAAATGTCTTTCACATGCTAGATGTTTTCCCTCTTTCCCAGGATCTAGCATCTGATAAACTCTTGCATCAGTCATGAGTCATTTTTTTTCCTTTTTCTTTCACTCTTGATGACAACTCTTCACCTTCACTCTCTAGGATCTTAGCAGGTTTTTGCCGAGTGATTCTCTCTCTCTCTCCTCTCTCTCTCTCTCTCTCTCTCTCTCTCTCCTTCCATCCTTCCCTCCCTCTCTGTCTCTGTCTCCCCTTCCCTCCCTCTCTGTCTCTCTCTCTCTCTCTTTCATCTTTCATTTCTTTCTTCTTGCAGTTTTGGTGATCAAACCAAAGGCCTCAAGTATGCTAGGTGAATGTGCCCCATGGTTTCTGCCAAATATCTATTGGTCTTTAGCTCTCCCACATCCTCCATGCTAAGTCTCCTGAGTAGTGAGTGTTATAGACATGTGCTACCATGTTTGGCTCTAGTCATTTATTAAGTGGCATGTACAAGTCTTGCAAGTTAGAAATTTCTTCATCACCATGTGTTTTAATCCTTGCCACAAAGAAGGGCAGAAACTCATAGGGGTTCATTTTACTGATGAGGAAATTAAGGCTGAAAGAGGTTATATGCCTGAGATTTTTGTGGTCTTTTTGAACCTGGGCCCCCATACAGTGACCTCTAGGCTTCTGTGTCCTACCTCTTTCCTGGTCATCTGATCTGGAACAATAGGTTGAAAAGCATCAACATCTGCTCAGTGGTGCTGTTTGGGGAGGCCAGGGTGAGGCGCCTGGAGCTCTGGCTTTGTCACACCCTGCACCCCCATCATGAATGCAATGAGCTACTATCTGCCACCAAGCCCTGGGCATGCCTTGAGACAGCTGACATTTGTGTAGCACTGCAGGTTGTACACAGAATACCGCCCATGCTTACAGCACTTGAACCCTCTTAAGCCTTCCCTGTGAGGCCAGGGAGGGCTAAAGGGCTGTTGCTGCCTTTGGACTCCAAGTACAGCAGGAGAAACTGGGGCTCAGCCTGGCAGCCTGTCTGAGTTGAGGATAATGATGCTGACAGTGGCATTTACTGACTCTCGGCATGGTAGCAACCCTGTACTTACTGTTCTCTGCATTTATGGAGATGGAAACTGAGGCTCAGACAAATTATTTATCCAAGGTATCACAGAACAGAGCTGAGATTCACACCCAGATGAGCCTTATTTCTGAACAAATTATTGCACCCACTGTTCTGAGCTCTGGAGTCCTGGCTGGCAAAAGCTGTATGTACTGAGAGGTCCTGACAGCACCTGCTGATGCTCCCACACAGCCTCACAGCTGGCTCCACTCCCCCAGGGATGTCCTGAAGCTGGGTTCAAGCCGACCCTGGCAAGAAGTCCTAAAGGAGATGACTGGAGAACCCAAGATATCATCCAAGACCCTCTTGTCCTACTTCAAGCCGCTGCTGAACTGGCTGGTGACTGAGAACGTGAAACAGGGGGACATCCTGGGCTGGCCAGATTTCAGCTGTTCTTTTGAAGGTTGGACAAGCTATCCCTGGCCCCATGTTTGGTATAGCCCCAGGCCTCACCCTGCCCTTCTTGAGCCAGCATAGAAGTGTAGCTGGGTGACCCCATCTGTACCAGGACTGGGGCAGTCTCAGCCAGTACCTCAGTCTATATGCAGTCCCTGCTCAGTCACTTCCTTGCACACCACCCAGCTAGACTGCCAGGTTGGAATCTGGTTAGAGGGTAGGCAGCTTGCCCCTAGACTGGACTCCCTGAGGTATATTACCCTATCCACATGCATCTACTCTTTCTCATGCTCCCTTGTTGTAGGTCAATACCCTCACCTGTGGCATGAGGCTGAGAGAAAAGACCAGAGGCAGTCAAATCCACCCTGGCCACAGGGGACCCCACAGCCCCTTCTCCAGGCCTTCTTCCTCCATAAGACTTTTCTATTTTCCACAGAAAGAAACACAGGCAAAGTGTCATTCTTGGGTTTGGAACTGGAGTCTGACCAGGCCAAGATTGGACAATGGCTGCTGCTGACCCTAAGCTTTGTCATGTTCCTGGTGATCCTGTGGATGGGCTGCAGGCTGCATTATTTGGAGAAACAGTCACTAGACAAGGACAGAATGATACTCAACACCCTGCCCTACACCTACTTCCTGGGCATACCCATGGAGCCCCGCCAGGCGGCCCCAAGGCAGTGGATCCTGCTCAGCTTCTGCGTCATTCTGACACTATGCTCTATCATCCCAATTATTCGGATCCTCACACAACACAGCAGGAAACCTCCATGGATGAGAGCTGCATGGTGGGGCTTGGACTAGCCACCATGGAGACTGGTGAGGCTGAGGGATAGGGCAGGAGGAAAGCAGCCAAGACAGAGAGGATGGAGGGCAGAGAGGGTATAGTCTGTAGGCATAGTGCCAGTTGGAAATGGGTGCAGCTGTGGCAGATGTGTGCACATGTGGGTTTGTGATTGTGTATTTGCAACCATGTGAGTCAGGCACAGGTGACTGACCTTGTGTGGTTTCATGAGTGCCCTGGGTTCCAAACCAGCCCCTTTTCCCCAGCAGTTCAAAAAACAATGATTATAGTGCCCAAATCACTGTGTCCCTCTAAATCAGCCCTTAACCCAAGTCACACCCAGAGTTCTCCACGCAGCCTTGTTAGGGCTGCAGGATCTAAGGAATTTCTAGAAAAAGAACTTTCTTCAGTCCCCTTATAAACTGTCCTCCAGTAGACCTGGGCATTCCTTTATGAATTGTTCATGCCCAGTTTATGAGCACTGTGCTCTGTATACAGCCTACAGTGTCTCTGGCGATCCTCCATCCTGCCCTTTCAGGCTGCATAATCCAGTCCCCAAAAGCTCTTTGTTTGGCCACCTGAAATTCAAGTAACCTCACAAACTGCCCTGAGGCTCTCCCCACCCCCAGCCCAGGTCCTTACAAATGGAGACAGTGGGTAGCTGGGCACTGAGCCAGGCATGATTAATGATTGACTTCTTTAATATTTAAACAAAGCTCATCTCCAGCCACTCTGATCCAGAGACGGCCTTGTTCAACACACACACACACACACACACACACACACACCTGCTGCCTGGCCTATTGCCTTGGGGAGCAGGTACAGGGCAAACAGCCCTAGGGGTATTTGGGGTTTCATGCTTGAAGAATAAGCTTGACAAAGGATAGGAAGGGTCCCTGCCCTTACCCTTTGATCTTTTCTCGCCTATCTCCTGGCCATGTGGATACCACACTCAGTATTTGCAGATGTCTGGACTGAGGTTCCAGGGGTTCCTGGATATCCTGGAAGTTAGTACCTATCAGAGGACAGAAGAGACTTGAGGGAAGGTGGATTATAATCAGAAGTCACAGAGAAGAGGTAATAGGTGTCTAAAATATGAAACCAGTTCTCCCCATATTAAAGATCTGAACCAAGTAGGAACCAGACTAGGACCTCCAGGGATCCTATTTCTGCCTAGATTTCTAGACATCTCTCCAGGTTCTCCCTAAGCCCACACTTCCTATTCTAGCATCAGACTCTACAGCACCTTTGTTTGATGTCTCTGTCACTACATTTATTTATTTACTTATTCATTCATTCATTTTTTTACTCATTCATTTATTGGTGCTATAATGTCCTTATATGTCCCTGTTATTAGTATTAGGTCAATAAGACCTGACATGCATCAGGAATACCCCCTCCGTGTAGCATCTCTGATCAGTACAGGCCCTGGTACACAATAGGGATTAGGAAGATGTTTGAATGAATAAGCACATGAATCAGTAGAGTAATCCATTGCCCAAGTCCCTCCTCATGCTGAGCCTATGAGAGAAACAGTTGTCACTTTTCCTCTACAGCCAACCTGCTCCCCACATTCAAGGACAGCCAAGACACCTCTGCCCCTCAGGAGGCCACACGTGCAGCCCTCTCATCTCTCAGTCACCGTGGCCAAGGTCCCCCACCAGGTATTGTGGCTCTGCATGTCAAAGGCACACCTAGCTCAGGACTCCAAGCCTCTCATCTGGACTTCAGAAGATGCCTCACTGAGCCTCCTTGGCCATCTCCCCTTCCCCACCCACTTCATAACGTTTATTTCTGCCAGAATATTTCCTTCAAATGTCTTCAAATTTCCTTCCAAACATCAAAGTGCTAAAGAACTCAGTTGTCCATCAATTAAATCTGGATGTTCAAAATGGCATTGGAGGCTGTTTATCAGTTATTCTTTTTCTGTATTTTCACCTCTCCTGCCACTCAGTTCAGGTCCTCTGCATTGATGCCACCCTTGGCTTTTGCCTAAGGTGCATGCTCCATTTTGAATCCCTACCCATTAAGATATGCTGGCTCAAAATTGGTCATGGGACCCTCAACAAAGTGCAATGTCCACCGAATGTTTAATGAACTGTAGTCTTATTCTCTTCCCATTTCCAAAAACCCTTTCTCAATAAACTTCACCCCACCCCCATTTGTTTCTTCTAGTGTGTCATTTTCAATCAGTACTCAGACGCTTTTATCAGTGGTCACTTGCTAATAGGTGGTTTTTAAGTCTGTTCCTTCAAGCTTTCCTGTATGCTAAGAGCTCTGAGACCTCTGAAGAAGACATTGTTTTGCATATTTCTTGTTACCCTATCTTCCTAGGGGTAGCCTAGATGTGCATGGGCACTGGTGCCCTGCTGGAGGCAAGACTAATGTACCATTACCACAGTCAGACCCAGCAGTCAAACCCTGGAGAAGGCATTCAACAAAAATGCTCCTTGAGGCCCCTAACAACTTCTTTTGCCTTCCCCTTCCCTAGCCTGGGAGACTCCCCTGTACTGGGAAGAGAAACTGACTTTCAGTACCCTAAGTTCTTCCAAGAGATGCTAAAGCCACTGGCCATTGAGATAGGAGCAGTCAGACACTGGACCCTTGCCCCGCCTCCTAGGATTCAGGGCCCCGCCCCTGCTGGATATGTTCGGAGGAAGTTGCCAGGGCCCGCTTTGCCATCGCGGCTATGGTTATTTCAGCACCGCGTTGCGGACAGCTCCCGGGCTCGGAAGAGGGGAGGAGGCTACGGAACTGGGAGCCGAGGGAGGGCCAGGGAGGAGAGGAGAGGACCAGGGAGAGCCGGGAGGGCAGATGCCAGCGGGCGGGCGGGGCACAGAGCCCGACGGCCCTCCCCGGGGGCGGTGCCCACCGGAGCCGGACGCCGCTGAGCCCCAGGACTGGTGGAATTGTAGGGAGCCGGGGTCGAGGGTGGCTCTTAGTAGGCGTCGCTACTGAAAGATGCCTGTCCGACGAGGCCACGTCGCACCCCAAAACACTTACCTGGACACCATCATCCGCAAGTTCGAGGGCCAGAGTGAGTGTGGGGATTGGGAATGTGGGGGGCATCCAAGTGCTAGTTGGATGGCTGGAGAGGCCAGACCCCTTTAATAACTTCTAATGGAGAGAAGGGAGTGTGTAGATTCCAAACACAAAATCCTTTGTTTTGAAGTCCCCAACACCTCCTCCATGCTGTCCTCATCTGGGGCAGAATTCAGCTCTAACTTCTCCTCAGGGCCATTTTCTTGTTGCCCCAAACTCTGGCTTCTCCTCCAGTCACTGCCCTACCTCCCTCTCTGACTATTCATGCCTCCTCTAGAGGTTTCCTTGACTCCCTGCTTTACACCCCATGATCAGGCCTGAGTCTTACAACCCTTTACGACCCTGTGCACCATCCTGCTCCCCACTCCTTTACTCACCTCCTAACTACCAGGAGGAATGGCCTCCCCCAAGACTCTTGGTCATCCCACTCTCCCCTCCCCTGACCCTGTCATCCCTCATTCTGGTCCCTGACCTGCTCCTGCATCTAAATCCCCCTCTCAGCTGCCTTCAAGTTGCTATAATCTTTCTCTCCCCGCCACCCATTTCTGGTTGTCAGAGTCTTTCTACCTTTTACCTCCTACCTCAGGTCGTAAGTTCCTGATTGCCAATGCTCAGATGGAGAACTGCGCCATCATTTACTGCAACGATGGCTTCTGTGAACTCTTTGGCTACTCCCGAGTGGAGGTGATGCAGAGACCCTGTACCTGTGACTTCCTCACAGGTCCCAACACCCCAAGCAGTGCCGTGTCCCGCCTAGCGCAGGCCCTGCTGGGAGCCGAGGAGTGCAAGGTGGACATTCTCTACTACCGCAAGGATGGTGAGGCACAGTTGGGTCAGGGGTTCTTCAGGCCCCCTCTCTTCTCCAGTCAGGGTGGACCCTTTGATTTAGACAAATTCTATCCTCCCTCTGGGGCCCAAGTTTCCTTATAAGTAGAAGGAGGCAGTGAACATTAATACTATACCTTCTGAGTGCTTGAGACAGGGCTGAGCTATTGGTCTTAGCCTAGGACTGAGCCTCTTGCTCCCTCCCCCTTGTCCCTCCTCTCCTGGCTATCTACTCTGTCACTGTCAGCCCCAGCTGTCAGACAGTTAGGATGAAAATTAACCTTCCCTCATCTTCCTTTGCTCTGGGGATTAGGGGAGGAGTCACCTCTCAAGGCCAATGCGGAGCCAATGTGTAGACATAGGTGCTGCTGGCTGGAAAAAAGGAATGGGCCTGGTTTGTTCAACCCCAGCTCTTTGGAAAGATAGGTCTGGGGTCTGCCTAAACTTGGAAGTTCATCCAGATACACTCTGCATTGTTACTACTTCCCAAACCTGCTGAAATCAGGACAGAAATAGGTCAGAGGCTGAGGATCAAGAGCCCATCAGTCTTTGAGATCATCCCTCTAGGACGGCAGTGTCCCCAGTGCATTTATGGGGTAGAACTAGGACCAGAACCTGAAAGGCTCTTGAAAATTGCCAGGATTGTAGACACATACACACACACACACACACACACACACACACACACACACACAATCTGATTCTGCATCAGAATTATCTGGGGTATGTTTTGCAAAACACACACACACCTTCCAAAGAGACAGGCTGATTCAGAAGGTACAAGATGAGGCCAGGCAGGTGTATTTGAAAAAAAATCTCCCCAGTAGTTCCAATTTGCTGCCAATTTTAGGAATCACTGTCTTAAATAAATCCTTTCATTGTATGGATATGGAAGGCCCTTTCCCAAGATCCCACCACTAGTGGTCAACTGGAACACAAGTCTCTAGATCCCTCCCTCAAAGATATCTGTTCTTAGTATGCCCAAGAGAGAAGAAAAGACCTCAACTTCCTCCATGCTTGGAGGCAAGACTTTTGGGGAAGGAAGTATCCAGAAGAGAGAAATCTCCTCAAAGGAATACAACATGAGGGCCACCAGAGGACACAAAAAAGGGCAGGTGCCTCTAGATTGGGACAGAAGGATACTAAGAATCCAAGTTCTAAGAGACCTGGTATATGTGTGGAACCTGAGTGTGACTGTGTGTACCTGCCTACATATATGTATTTATGGGTTTCTGAGTCTTGGGCCGGTCTTCTGGCTACCCACCCCCCATATTGTCCCTTTCTTCTGAGTAGGAGGTGTGAAGTGCTGTGGTAGAGGCAACAATCAGGGAACTAGGAAGAATTTGACTTGATTTAGCAGTACTCACAGGGTTAACAAAGTCAAAATATTTTTAAAAGCTGTGATTTCACCTCTTCATTTTATTGCAAGAAGGAGGTGACAGTCAGAGGAGTGAGAAAGGTCCTGGAGGAACAAGATGGGACAGCAGGAAATGGGAGATGGCAAAAGAGTAGGTCCATTCTGTTCCTTTCCTTGGCTCCAGAATTCTACCTGTACCCCAGAGGGTGAGGGCTGATCATAAACTCCTGGGGTGGTAGGTCAGGGCTTTTAGATCCTGCAGGTATCTGGGTCTTGACCCCTGAGATTAGGATTCAGGTCTTCAGAACCTCACCAAGGTCCTTTTAACTAACAGAAAAGACCCTGGGAACCTAGTTTTGGAGGCTAGTTCTGAGTAGAAACAGGTCCAATGTTCTATAAGTTTTATTCTGCCCCTATTCTACCTTTAGGCCTTCCATGTCCTATTGTCCAAGCCTTTGACCACCTAGACTGTCCTAAAATTGACCTAAAACTCAGAGAAGGGCCTGCATTACTATGTGGTACTCAGATCATTTATGTTTACGCTAATAGTCCACTCCAACCACATGGTCCTTTAAAAAAAAAAAGTCATGTTCACATGAATTGTAGTCTTGCTGAAAGATATCCTTAATGGTGAATTTTTCCCTTCTTCCTCTCTGTCCCAACCCCTGATTCCAGGGAGGTGGGAAGGGGTCCTGAACTGATCTCTGACTGGTTTGTTTATGATCATCTTTCCCTTGAAAAGGATAACCCACTGAAAACCAAGTCATAGTAGAAGAGATGTGTCCACAGATCTATAGATTGTGTGTCTGTATAAGGTTGGCTCAACAAGCCGGGGCACTTGATACAAATTACTTTGTGAAGCTAAGGTCAGAGACCCCCTAGAAATCAAAGCTCTTCCTCTACCTCCTTTTGTCAGGAAAAGAAAGAACCTAACAGCTAAGGAAGGGAGATTGTCGCAGGGATAGAACTGTTTGGAGGGGGCACAGACGGTACTCAGGTCCAGGCCCCTTCACCTGCCCCAATGGACACCTGTCAGAGGGCCAAGCCCTACCTGCCTTTGCCAAGTCCTATAGTTTGATGAACCCAAACCAGAATCCCCTAATCCCCAAGCCAGACTAGAGGAGACCTGGAGTTTCTCCAGTCCACAGCCCCAGATGAAGAGGACAGGACAAGAGTGAGATCAGGTTCTACTGTCTGTCCTTACTCTCCCTGGTGTTTCCCACATGCTTACCCACAAACACCAGAATGGTAAATCTGGGGGCAGTATGATGCAGCCACCCTCCTGGTGACATTATCTTGTAGCATCACTCTTCCCAGGGCTAGGTGGGGTGTGCATAAAGAAATTGGGTCAGGGCTGGGGATATGGCTCAGTGGTAGAACATTTACCTTGCATGTGTGAGGTCCTAGGTTCTATCCTCAGACTCCCAAAAGTGGGGATGGGGGGAGAAGGTCTGGGAGTAAAATACAAGGAGGTTAGAAAGAGGAGAGGGTGAGGATCAGAGTGCAGAGGGGACATGAGCAGTGAAAAACAGCATGAGCACAGCCAAGAGGGATGGACGAGCAGGACAAAGGAGGAGAGCCAGAGACCAGATAAACCCACTGCGATTGCTCAGAGACATGGGTGCTGAGGAACTCCTAGAAGGAAAGAACAGGCAGAGGCTGGATCCTCCTCCAGGGACAGAGCAAAGACACTGGATCACTGCCATTCCTGGGTACAACCAAAAGCAATATACTCACCCCCGCCCCCTTCACTCACCCGGATACTCGTGTGCTCTAGGTAGGTAAGAACAGACAGCCTGAGGTGTAGGGAGAGAAAATATTCTGAATTCTTCCAAATTTTCCTAGCCTCCTACCTGCCTACCCAAGTAGCCAGCAGGGATGTAGGGCATAGGATGCCACGCACTGACCATACCAACTTCCCTGCTACAATGGTCCATTCCAAGATTGTTTTCCAGTGAGAGCATCAATGGATGCAGCCATTTGAAGACGGCCTTGGCAGTTCCCAGAGGCACAGAAAGTCTGGAGATCCTGTGCTTCGGCCGGGCTCTATCCCTTCCCCACCCTCTTCTAGGATGATCTCCCAGTGTTAGAAAGACTGAATATGGCGTGGCCTTAGGCACAGGGACATCTTCATGCCCCAAGCTCAGCAGTCACTGCAGCACTGTGAACCCAGGAGTGGCTCAACAGGCAGGCAGGCTATCTGGTGTGGATATCTCCCCTGGGCCAGGCAGCAGCTGACAGATGGCTGCCTGGTGCCTGGGAGTCCAGGAATCTGATCCAGAGGATTCCTGCTCCCCAGAGGAAAGTGGGAGGGAGGATAGGGGAGGTACAATTGAACCCCAGCTCTTGATAGTCATTGGAAAGAGGGGCTCAGAAAGTAAGCACTAAGTAGGGAGTCTGGGAAAGAATGATTCTGGTGTTCCCCAAAGTAGCAGTCCTGCTAGCTGGTTTGTGGCCCTTGCTGGCTCACATTTACATTCACATGCTTTCTTCAATCCATCAGTTATCCCTTGGAGGGTGAGACAAACCCAAACCTACCCTCTAGGAGGAAGGATTGACTTTCTCATTTGCATGGTCACCTGAGACTACCGTCCCCGAAGATCCTGCCCTTTGGTCCTGACATCTGACAGTAGTTTAAAAGATATAGTATCCCCCAGGGGTATCCACTCACAGACTGCACTCTGAGGTATGCAGCATTTTAGCACATACTGATCCACCTATCAGTGGGGTAATGGTGAGAGCCTAGAAAAAGGAGCGACCAGTGTGGCCAGAGGTGCAGGAGGGTCCAACATCTGGATCTGGGCTGATGAGGGGTTTATTCTGCTTCTACAAGGCCTTCTTCCTCCCTCTCTAGCCCCCAGGCCACTGCCCTGCCTGTTCCTGGGTCCAGCTCCATCCTCAAAGACAAAACCCTTCCCTTTCTCCAAGCTCATGCACTGAGAGACTAGGGGTTCTTACCCCCTATCCTCTCTCAACCCCAACAAATCACTTTCTCTCAGAGCTCTTATCTGCAGAACAGGGGTCTAGGCATGCCCCCAGGACCTCCTAAGGCCTAATTTGCCAATTGGCTCCATGCCCAGTACTTAGTGCATTCCCAACAAGTTCCTTCTGGCATCAAGGAAGCTATATGGGAGCTGAGCCCAGGGCCAGCCAGAGCGACAAGAGGATGGCATGCTCTACCTTACCTCCTAATGTAATCTACCCCCATTTGCTGAGCTTTAATTACCACAGAAGCAAACCTCTCGTGCTAAGCCCTGAGCTGAGGGCTGAGCACAGACTTGGTCCTAATACTACATTATCTTCTAATGAACAGCTTAGCTGCTCTGCACTGTGGGAGGTGGGGCACCAGCTGGGAGCTTCACCCACCCTCTGCCCAATAGCCCTGGTCACTGTCCAGGCATCTTCTCTCCAGTGGATGCCCTTCACTCCACCTTCACTCAGGCCCTTTGTCAGTCAGGTCCCTGCAGGAAGGGCCCCCTTAGTGACCAATCCCTGTCCCTACCAATGGCGTTTGCAGCCTCTAGCTTCCGCTGCCTGGTGGATGTGGTGCCCGTGAAGAATGAAGACGGGGCTGTCATCATGTTTATCCTCAATTTTGAGGATCTGGCCCAGCTCCTGGCCAAGAGTAGCAGTCGAAGCTTGACCCAGCGCCTATTGTCCCACAGTTTCCTGGGCTCTGGTAAGTATTGGTGGGTGACAACAGTGACTGGGGAGAGTTGGGGCTACCCAATGGAGCAGTCAGTGCTCTGGCCCTGGCCGCTCTGACCCTAACCCTGATTTCAGAGGGCTCTCACAGCAGGCCAGGAGGACAGGGGCTTGGCTCAGGCCGAGGCAAGTACAGAACTGTCAGCCAGATTCCACAATTCACGCTTAACTTTGTGGAGTTCAACCTGGAGAAGCACCGCTCCGGCTCCACCACGGAGATTGAGATCATCGCTCCCCATAAGGTAGTGGAGCGGACACAGAATGTCACAGAGAAGGTCACCCAGGTACTGGCCTGCAGGGCGGGGAGGGTGGGCTGTACCAGGCCTCCAGGGCCCCCTCCAAGGTCTTGGCTCTCAGCTCTTCTGAAACCTTGTCTAGCAGAGAGATGTGACTTGTCCAACCACCCACTCCATGTTTGCTCTACATCCTCAGCCTCCTGTGCTTCTTGAGTCTGATTCTTCAGACGTGAAAGCCTGAGGCCGGGCTCCTGAAGCTAGTTGAGGTTGAGGTTAGCCAAGGCCTGTGAGCTGCCAGGAGGGTAGGAGGGAAGGACATGCATCCCACCACCAGGGCTTGCCCAAGGCTCGGCCATCACAAGGAAGGAGAGACACAGAGTAGATGAGTCAAAACTGCACAAAGAGGAGAAGGAGAGATAGCACGGGGACCCCTGCTCTGCTCTTGCCTTTTGTTTTTCAGACAGTGGCCACTTCCTCCCTCAATATATACAGGGTATGCCAGGAAGAGGTGGGACAGAGCTGGCACCTCTAGGTAACTTTAAACAACATCCTCAGGACCCATCCTTGAATGCCCTTCTGCACATCCCCTATTTGGATGGCCCAAGGCAAATGTCTCTTCCTGGGTCCTGTGTTTCAGCTGATCCCACTGTCCCTTCTTATGGGGCTTAATGGACTGATTATCCCAGAGGGTAATGCAGAGAGACTTGCTTGAGAATAAAGTGACCAGGGTCCTTGCACTGACTCACTATGTGACCATGGGCAAGGGACACCTCTGCTTTTGGGCCACAGGACTATCATCTTCAGGGAAGTGTTGGTATTAAATAGTACCACCCTAGGAAGCAGAAGACACTATTAAGCCTAGGTCACAGAGAAGCAAAGGACTACAGAGGAACCACCTTTTTCCTGTCCCTTCTGATCTCAAGCACAGTCAGTGCTGGAACCAGCTGAGGGGGGGGGAGACTACTTAGTCCTACAGACAGGATTAGGGAAGGGCCTGGCAGAGGGGGAGTGGCTGCTGTGACCTACTGCTTTGCATCAGAGCTCAAGCTGCTAGTGATCCTTCGCTGGCCTCTAGTTGAAAGCCCAATGTGGACTCAGTGCTGGAGCAAAAGGATGAGCTGTGTGGGCAAGGGAATGTAGGCTTCTGAGCTTATAGTTCAGTGGAGAGTAACCATGGGGTCAGGGTTGCATAAGTGGCAGAGAAAAAAGATGGAAAAAGAGGGTTCAAGTCTTAATATGGGATCAGAGATAGGTCCCTGGGAAAGTAAAGTTTGGGCAAAGCCTAAACATTGGGCCCAGCAGGAGGATGCTGTGGTCCCCACTGTGGAGTCTGGATGTCAGATCAGTACCCATCTAGTAGAAACCAGTACTTACTATGATCCCACTTAACTGATCTTGTATGCAAAAGCAAAACTGATTTTCTTTTAAATTTTTATCTATTTATTTTCTTTTTCTGGTATTTTTGAGACAGGATCTCCCTGTAGCCCCAGCTGGCCTGGAACTCACTATGTTGACCAGGCTGGTCTCAAACTTACAGAGCTCTGCCTGCCTCTGCCTCCCAAGTGCTGGGATTAAAGGCACATGCCACCACTCCTGGCCTTTAATTTTTTTTTAAATTTTATTTATTTTTTTATTTTATGTGTATGAGAGTATTTCCTGTATGTAGGTAAGTGCACCCATATCATGCAATGCTGGCAGAGGTCAGAAGAGGCTGTCAGATCCCCTGGGACTGGAGTTATGGACATTTGCTAGCTGCCATGCGGGTGCTGGGATTCGAACCTGGGTCTTCTGCAAGAACAACCAGTGTTCTTAACCACTGAGCCATCTCTCCAGCCCCTAAAACTTTTTTAAAATTTTTTTATTTTATGTGTATGAGTGTTTTGCCTGCAAGTCTGTAGGTGCACCATATGCATGCAGTGCCCACAGAGGCCAGAAGAGGGCATTTTGCAGATAGCCTAGAACTGAAGTTATAGATTGCTAGTTGCCATGTGGGTATTGGGAACTGAACCCAGGTACTCTTGCAACAGCAGCCAGGGCTCTTAACTACTGAACCATCACTCCTGCCCCATGGCTGATTTTCTTAAACCAGAACTATACAGCAGATCCCATATGATGGTGGAGGGATCAGTGGGGTAGTCAATCCCTCAGGCTCCATCCTTGCTGGAGAAATGTCAAAGAAAGATGATAGGGCAAGAGGATTGAGTAGGAATGATCATCTAGAAACATATTGATACATCCTGTTTTATCACAAACCCAGGCATTGTGTTGTCCTTTGTTATCTCATTTTGCAGATGAGGGAACAGAGGCACAAGAGATTACTAGGCTTGCCCCAAGGCATAGATAAACCCAATATCAAGGGATTTAACCTGGAGAGTCTGACTTCAAAATCTATGCCCTTCCTTACACCCCAGCTGAGGGTTGGGCAGCTGAGTAGAGCTTGAGCTTTCTTGTCCTCAGTCCTAGCAACCATCCATCACTACAGTCTTGGAGGCAGGGATATGAGAGATGAAAGGGAAGCACTCTACAAACTGTGAGGAAGATGGGGCTCCACAATGTCTATGACATATTGAGGGTTCAGGTTGGCTGAACCCAAGCCCAAATTTGGCTCTTTCCATGGGAGGCTTTGAGAGTTGGCTCCAGGGAGGACATTTACTGGCCCTCAGGAATGAAGGGTCTCTTTTGGAAATGACCTGTTCCCATCAAGAGTCCCAGACTTGGGTTGAGTATTTAGCTCAGTGGAGAGCACTTGACTGGTATGTGTAAGACCCTGAGTTCAATCTCCAGCACTGAAGAAAAAAAGAAAAGGAAAAATAGCTCAATGGACCACCAAAGCCTATTAGAGAGGAACAGCCCACCAAACTACTCAATCTAGGCTCTTCTTGGACCATGCTCAAGATGGCCCTGGGCCTGGCTCTACCCACTCCAGTTTCTGAGAAAACTTGTGAACTTCAAACCTGTGCTCAACCATGGGACAGAGATGCATCCCTCTTCTTAAACCCCACCTCCTCCTGACACACCTCTCCCCATGTGCCTTTTCTTTGCCCCTCTGCCCTTCACAGCCTTTGTGACCCACCCACATCTCCCTTCCTAGACTTCCCCAGCAGAGCTGTCTTACTAGCAGTGGCTGTCCCCACTGACTACCTATGTCTTCTATCTCAGGTCCTGTCCCTGGGCGCAGATGTGCTTCCAGAGTACAAGCTACAGGCACCCCGCATTCACCGTGGCACCATCCTGCATTACAGTCCCTTCAAGGCCGTATGGGACTGGCTCATTCTGCTGCTAGTCATCTACACAGCTGTTTTCACACCCTACTCAGCCGCCTTCCTGCTCAGTGACCAGGATGAGTCACAGCGTGGCACCTGCGGCTATACCTGCAGCCCACTCACTGTGGTGGACCTCATTGTGGACATCATGTTCGTCGTGGATATTGTCATCAACTTCCGCACCACCTATGTCAACACTAATGACGAGGTGGTCAGCCACCCCCGCCGCATCGCAGTCCACTATTTCAAGGGTTGGTTCCTCATTGACATGGTGGCTGCCATCCCTTTTGACCTGCTTATCTTCCGCTCTGGCTCAGATGAGGTAAGTATTCCCTGTTTGTGCCAGCAGCCATGGCAGTCCCCTGCATCCTAGTCCCAAAGCCTCCCTGCCTCACAGCTATGGTGCACAGAACTGATGCAGACAGCAAGTGGAAAGGTAGGAGGGCAGCTTGGGACACTGTCCTCTCCCAATCCTGGAGAAAGACCAGCTGTGCCTCTAGACCTAGAGACTATCTCTCTGAGGAAGCCCAATGAGAGGATAGGCTGCCCACAGGTCTAGAATTCTGCCCCCTCTGAGACAGGCACATCTATAACCCCAACTTGTTAGGCCGCCTCCAAAGCTACCCTCACCTTGGAGTTAGAAAGGGGATCCCTGGGCTGAACCCTCATTGCAGCCTCATCCCCTTCTTGCCCCAGCCTATGCAGCAGGGAGTGTCATACAGTATACTAACCACCCCCACCCCAATCACTCCCCAAGGCCTCACTGCCCCTGCCTACATTAAGTGGCCTTCATTCATCCCCACCTTTATTTCAGGTTTTGTCCCCTCTATCCAGCAGCCAGAGCAAGTTTCAGGTCATTTATCCAGCCCTGCCATTCCTCCCAAAGGTTCTCTCAGAACCTTCCATGCCTCCCAAAGTCTTTAGGATTAAAGCTCTTTATAGATCCTGCCATCCACAGGAGGGAGCAGCCCCACCCATCTTCCCAGACTCCTTTCTCTCTGTCCTGCAGTCTTCCATTCTGAGCTCCAGGCTGCAGGGCCATGCCTGGTTTCCCATATGGACCACACCATGCCTCTGCCTGTGCTACCCTGAGCCAAAAGTGCCCCTTCCTCTCTCTGGAGACCTAGCCCCATTCTCAAGATGCACTTCAGTGTCACCTCCGTTAAGCCTTCCCTGACCTGCTCCTGCAGACTCGACCTCTCTGCCCTCCTTGCTCCCACTGCACTTCTCTCCTAGCAGCTAGAACACTGGTCTGTGCTTTAGGCTGAGAGTTCCTTTAGGTCCCACCACTGTGTTCTACTACCAAGTGCCCGGTACTTCCCTGAGTGTTTGTGGAATGGCTATGTGATTACATATGTATGCAAGACTGAGTGTACCCTTTCAAGAGTTGACCCCTCAGCTTTGTGGATCTTTCCTATCTCATCCCCAGACTACCACCTTGATTGGGTTACTGAAGACAGCGAGGCTGCTGCGGCTGGTGCGTGTGGCAAGGAAGCTGGACCGCTACTCTGAGTACGGGGCTGCTGTACTATTTCTACTTATGTGCACCTTTGCACTCATCGCACACTGGCTGGCCTGCATCTGGTATGCCATCGGCAACGTGGAGCGACCCTACCTGGAGCCCAAGATCGGCTGGCTGGACAGCCTGGGTGTACAGCTTGGCAAACACTATAATGGCAGCGACCCTGCCTCAGGCCCTTCTGTGCAGGACAAGTATGTCACTGCCCTCTACTTCACCTTCAGCAGCCTCACCAGTGTGGGCTTTGGCAACGTGTCACCCAACACCAACTCTGAGAAGGTCTTCTCAATCTGCGTCATGCTCATCGGCTGTGAGTGTGTGGCCTTGTGTTGTGGGTCTTAGTCATGGAATTATGGTTTTAGTTTGGAAAAAGATAAAATGTTGCATTCACTAACAATGTATGCAGGATAGTCATCCTGAATGTGCAGCAATGAAGGTCTGTGTACATGTGTGTACCAGTCACACACAGAATTGCTCTAAGCCAAGTCAGTTGCAGGGCCCACTGTAAAATAAAGCATAGAGATCTTGTTTTAAAATTACCAAGCATTCTTAGATGATGTTAGCTGAGAATCAACCTGGAGTCTGAACGCAAATGGCATGCAAAGTTCAAATTCCTGAATTGCCAGGAGGCTCACAACCAGGAAGTCTCCAGTCAGCCCCAAGGCCACCCCAGGGGTCACAGTGCAAGGCAGGTTTGTTTTTATCCCTGCACAGAGCTGCCTGCCTCCCAAGACACCTGGTTTAGGAACTTGAGAGGTGGTGTGGAAATTGACGCATAGATTAAGCTGCCATGTTCAGAGAGCTTAGAGATGTAAAAGCCTAGAAAAACAAAATAAGGAGATGAAAAAAGGGGGTGGGTGAAAAACAAGAGTTTTCCCTGAATTGTATTTTTACAACTTGAAAGAGAAAACAAATCTGAACTTGGAAAAGAAAGAAATCCATGGCTCTAGTTCTTTCTTTGAAGGCGTCTGGTCTCTGGGGCCTGGAAAGATGCTAAGAGGCAGGAGAGTGAGAAGCTCAGAGGCTTTTGTCCCTCATGTGCCCTAGAATTTGGGTCTCTTCTACCCTCACCCTGGACATAGGGGTCCTTCCCCAGGGTCCTGTCAGGGATCGGGAGGTGGCGGCTCACGGAACCCCCGCCCCCAATCCCCGCTCGCTCCTCCTCTCCCCCAGCCCTTATGTATGCCAGCATCTTCGGCAACGTGTCGGCCATCATCCAGCGCCTGTACTCCGGCACCGCACGCTACCACACGCAGATGCTGCGCGTCAAAGAGTTCATCCGCTTCCATCAGATCCCCAACCCGCTGCGGCAGCGCCTGGAAGAGTACTTTCAGCACGCCTGGTCCTACACCAACGGCATCGACATGAACGCGGTGAGCCCTGCAGCCCTGCTTGGGGAGTGGGTGGGCAAGAAGCTGTAGCCAATGCCCCTTGGGAGGTCAGGGTTCTGAAGCAGGTGCAGGCCGACCCAGCTCCGCCCCAGCTGCACCCCGATGGATTCCCCGCGCATCACCCCCGCACCCCGCAGGTGCTGAAGGGCTTCCCCGAGTGCCTGCAGGCTGACATCTGCCTGCACCTGCACCGCGCCCTGCTGCAGCACTGCCCCGCCTTCCATGGCGCGAGCAAGGGCTGCCTGCGTGCATTGGCCGTCAAATTCAAGACCACGCATGCGCCGCCCGGGGACACGCTGGTGCACCTGGGCGACGTGCTCTCCACCCTCTACTTCATCTCCCGCGGCTCCATCGAGATCCTGCGCGATGACGTGGTCGTGGCCATTTTAGGTGAGTCAAGCGGGGTGGACCAGGATATGGGGATATGCTGTCAAGTCTCTACCTGGGCACATTTTATTGATTAACCAGTATATCCTGAGACCCAGCGTGGGTCTCAGAGAGCCTTAGAAAAAAGTTGTTTTTGACATTTATTCATTCATTGGGTAGGGGCACCACAGCGTGCGTGTGGAGGGAGATAAGAGGACAACTTGGTCAGTTCTCTCCTTCCACCATGTGGGTTCTGAGGATCCAACTTAGGCCTTTCAGCTAGGCTGCAAGCCACATTATCCTCTGAGCTATCTCACTGGCCCCAGAGAGTAGCTCAAAGACTCCATAACACACCACTCTGCCATGTGTTTCATTTTCTTGATAGGGGAGATGAAACTCAGAGAGGTCAGGGTAGTCAGTAGTCACACAAGGATTCCACACAGGGATTCCAGGCCTGTGAGTCTGACTCAGAAACCCAGGCAAGCAGCTCCTACCTTCTTCCACTCTCAGAGTGTTCACGGTGGCAGGCTAAAACTCTTGGTTAGGTTTTTTTGTTTGTTTGTTTTGTTTTTAATTTTGTGTGTATGAGTGTGCCTACCTGTATGTAAGTGCACTGGTGTCAGAAGAGGGTGCTGGATCCCCTGGAACTGGAAGTACAGATGGTTGTTAGCCACCATGTGGGTGTTGGGAACTGAACTTGGGTCCTCTGCAAGAACACCCAGTGCTCTTAACTGCTGACCCATCTCTCCAGCACCTCTTGGTTAGGGTCTTATTTGATGTAGCTATAAAGATAACCGACTACTTTCAAGGAAGGCCTGGCATGTAGCCTTGGGCAAGTGGCTTGACCTCAAGGACCACAGAATCCTCTCCTCTCTACACCTGTGATTTCCCTTGACCCTGAGCCTCCAATTCCAACTTCAGTAATATGCCACCATCTGCTTTTTTTTTTTTAATGTATATGAGTGTTTTGCCTACATATATGAATCAAGCGTGTGCTTGGTGCCTGTGGAGGCTAAAAGAGGGCATCAGATCCCCTGTAACTGGAGTTACAGATGGTTGTGAGCCACCATGTGAGTTCTGGGAAAAGCAGTAAGTACTCTTAACAGCTGACCTGACTCTCCTCCAGCTCCCCTTCCCACTTCTCTCCCTCAGCCTGTCTTCAATGACTGCTCACCAAGTGCTTGCACTCTGCCTTTTTTTCACCTGGGCCAACCCCTTGTTCCCACAACCTGAGCCTCTTGTGCCACAAGGGCCTCTAGAGCTCTGTTCCAATCCCATTTCTCCTTAGATCAAAACAAGCAGGCAGCTGGGGATGTGGCTCATTTAGTAGAGTGCTTGCCTAGCATTCATTAAGGCCTGAGTTCAATCCCTAGCACCGCATAAACCAGGCATGGTGGTGGGTGCATGCCTATGATCCCAGCACTCAGGAGGTAGAGGCAAGAGGATCAGACATTCAAGGTCATCCTTGAACATACTTCAAAGCCAGGCTGGGCTATATGAGACCTTGTCAAAAAGAAGAGGGAAGGGTGAAAATAAAAGCAGACCAAGTGCAATAGATCCCAACTCGAAACCACCACTTTCCCTCAAAAGCAGCCTCTTTAGCACCCTTGCCCATCTGGCTAAAGCCAACCACAGGCGCATCCTATCTGCTCCATGCCCGTGGACCACCATCCAGTGAGCCACAGAGCCATCTCTAGTTCCCCTTCTGATAGATTTCCTTTCCACACCAATCTCCTTGTCCTGAACTGGGTCTGGTTCTCCTTAGGGGCCCTACCTGAGGCTCTGCATCTGGTGCATCCTCCTTTCTTCCACCTTCCACCTTCCACCAGTGAGTGACCTGATACACACCTGTATTCCTCTTCCACTCAGAATCCCTTGGTAGATCCTCATGGCCTGTGAGACAAACAGAAATCCTGGATTGTGGCATGCGTAGTTCCACTCAATCGAGCCTTCCTCCCTGGTACTTCATGCTCCATTCAGAAAACTACTCAGCCCTCTGTTCCCCATACCTCTGCTCATGCTGCCATTCCCTCTCCACACCTGCCCTGCACCTGTCGGACAGACCCCAGCCATTCTCTAGGCTGGGCTACAGCATGGACTCTTTTGTGAGCCCTTCCCTCTCACCCAGGCCACCTTGCAAGTGCCACCTACATTGGAGGGATAATTATTATTAATAATTAAGAAGCTAGTCCAATTTAAGTTTCAGTTTGAGACATGAAATCCTCTCATCTTGTCCTGAGTGGAAATAGGTATTAGATCATAATTTTTCATGTGCTAAAAAATGAGTGTTGGCATCACATTGTTCAGATATCAAGATTCAAGGTTTCATGTGTGGCCCTGGAAAGTTCCTTATTGCTCTAAGCCTCAGACCCCACCTTCATAGGAATGACCTTCCATTCTGCTCTCTTGGTAAGGCATGCCTATCCTTCACCTAGCCCCTGTCTCTGCTTAGCTATTAGTAGCCCTTGTGTACAGTCACCAGGCTGAAGGGGCTGGGCTTTCCTGGGGGCAGTAGGATCAAAGAAATCATGGTCCATGGCATCTGTGACCCTGACCTCCCTGCCTCCAGCCTTGACCATGCAGGGCTGACCACATGCTGTTTCTTCTGCCCAGATTGCCTCCCTCTGGGAGGGAAGGGGGGGCTTGTCCTTGATAATCTTGGAACTTCTTCTGAAAGCCTCTGCCTCCATGTTCTAACCACCCTTGGCAAAAGGAGCCCTTCCCTCATCCACAGCCCACAGCTCTTGGTTGTTCCTTTCTAAGGTACTCTAGATCATTCTGTAAATTTGGTCACTTAAGTGCCTATCTTCTGGGGATTTGAAGGGTTCCCTATGGGAAAAAGAACTTCTTTTCATTTTCATATTGCCAGCATAGCACCTGGCTTTGAAAGGGCCTAATACCCTTGCCACCTTCCCTGAGTATCCAACCCCCCAATTGCCCACCCCACATCCACCCTGTGACCTCCATCCCTCCTCATGCCTTGCACTGACTTAGTCTGAGGCCCTTGCTTTGAGGTGGGGGGCACTTCCTAAGCATTGCCGCCACTGCTGGGAACATCCCAGTTGGGTAGGGAAAGCAGACATGGTTATGCCTGTTTGAGAGTTGAAGACACTGGAGTGCAGATAGGGGAAGTGGCTTTCCCCAGGGTTCCCCCTGCTGGGGCCCTGACTACACAATAGGAGGAAGAATATGAAGAAACAGAAGCTTTAGGCCCTGCCCAGGGGGAGCTGGAAGCTTCCAGCACTGGGTCCTCTGTCCTCTGCTCTCCAGTGTCAGCAGGTCAAGGGAAGCAGGAGGAGACTGGGCATGAAGCCTTTAGTGTCCCTTGCTGCCCACTGTCTTCAGGCCAGAGTGGGGGCAGTGCTAGAGTATGAATAGAAAGAGAGGAAATTCTGGAAGAGGGTGGTTCTAAGGGGTTCAGAGACAGAAAAGAGCCCATATTCTCAGGGCTGGAGCAGATCTGAAGGGGCCTTTGTGGAGCTCAGAGGACATGTGAAGAGCACCCACTCATCCTCCTTCCCAGGATGGCCAGCCCAATACAGCTCTGTCCTCTGGCTTTGATCCTAAGCACCAGGCCCCAGCTCTGCAGGATCTCTGAGGTGGAAGGTAGAGAGATCATAGGCAAGGGACCCTCAGAGAAGACCTTAGAGGGACTACCACTTTTCTGGCTGGCAGGGAAGAATGACATCTTTGGGGAGCCTGTTAGTCTCCATGACCGGCCAGGAAAGTCCAGTGCTGACGTGCGTGCCCTGACCTACTGTGACCTGCACAAGATCCAGCGGGCAGACCTACTGGAGGTGCTGGACATGTACCCCACCTTTGCAGACACCTTCTGGAATAAGCTGGAGGTCACATTTAACCTACGGGATGTGAGTCTGGGCCTGTTGGCCAGGGTGGGTGGCAAGTCTCAGCTGGTGAGGGATAGTGGCCAGTCTGCTAAGAACTTGGTCTCCCTGGCCTAAGAAACTCATTTGTCTATTGTCCCTTCCTTTTAACCCCTTCTGCATCCTTTGCCAGAGTGCCTTCTGTGCCTACCATGGCCAACATAACACTCCCTAACTATAGTGGTAGCTCCTATCTATTGGGTAGCTACCATGTGCTAGGTACTGGGCTTCTTTTGTGTTATTTTATTTAGTCTGTCCTTGCATGTGGTGTGCTTATCTTCCATTGTCTAGATGAGTAAAGTGAGGATCAGAGAGGATAAATAAACAAGCCAAAGCCATACAGCTAGTAAATGGCAGAGCCAAAATGTGAATTCAAGTCTGTCTGTCTCTAAAGCCCAGACTTCCACCACATGGCATCAAGCTGAAAAGATATCTGACATCCAGAAGGTTCAAGGTGTCAGGCACTGGAGGGAGGGGGGGTGAAATGCTAACACTGTCTCTCAGTCTCTGAAACTCATCAGAGAAGATTATAGCAACTCTGGAGCAATAAAGAGTCACTCAGTTAAAAAACCAAAGAAGTTATAAGGGTGCAAAAAAGACCAAATTTCTAGGGTACTCTAGCTTGCCACGGAGTAAAGTGGACACTACAGGCTCTAGGAAAGTCCAGAGGGACTTCCTGGAGGAGGGATCTGTAGTCAGCTAGTAAGGAGGAAAAGGAGGTTTGCCTGCCAGGAGTACAGTGGCTAAGGCTGGGTACTGAGCTCCACACCTCCATTCTTTGTTACCTCTGCCCCTCAGCCTCAGGACGAGGGTGCTGGTAGCCTAGGCCTGGTACCCAGATTCTGGAGTGTGGTGCCATGGTATATTTTCTTGTTGTGGATGGTCCTCTTCATGCTGTCCCCTCTGTGACCCTCCCTTCCCCACTTGAGCTGTATAGAAGACACCCAATAAGGACCATGCTTTGCTGATGTAGCTACTGGGAGCCATCTGGTGGCCTGTGTGTCTGGTGGCTGGACACCAGAGCAACAAGGATGTGTTTTTCATGGTCTTAACTGACTTGGGCCTACTGCAACCCTGAGGTGCCCCCAAGTCTCATGGTGGCAGAAGGGCACAGCCACAGAGGCTGCCAAGGATACTTCTAGAGTAGACTTGGGGTTTGACACCCAGTTTCCCCCAAATACACTCCCTACTTGTCTATGCTGAGGGATGGCACACAAGGGCATTGGAGAAAAGGGATACTAGAAGAGGAATCCTTCTACCTTCCATCCTCAGATGTTGCTGTTCATTGCAGCCTCTCCCAAGATCTTGCTAAGGTTTCTATTTGGCCACCCAGTGTAAGGTCACTATCTCCAAACCTGTTAGGAGAGAGGCCACAGGAAGGTCACTATCTCCAAACCTCTTAGGAGAGAGGCCACAGGAAGCTTCAAGAGTTTTGTGTCAGATACCTGTCTCTACTTTCTCCCCTGGCTGTCACAAGGGCCACAGAGGGGAGCTGGGGTCAGGGAAGAGCAAGGAGGCCCTGTCCCAGCTTTAGTCCCTGTTACTTGATGCTGTTTTTCCCTACAAGGCAGATGGGGGTCTCCAGTCATCACCCCAACAGGTTCCAGGAAACGAAGACCACCAAGGCTTCTTCCTCAATGACAGCCAGTCAGGTGAGCCCAGCCAGTACCTGCCTGGAGCCTTTTCCCAGCCTCCTACCCCTTATCTGTCACCTCTATGCATCCTTTCCTTGGAAGACACTTTCTCAGCCCCTCAGTGATAGGGAGAGATTCTTTCTAGGACTCATGAATGAAGCCTTTGTCCCCTTTCCTCCCTAGTGTCCTAGCCCTGTGTCCTGTGTCAGAGAGGGATGACTCCCTGGTTGCTGGGTGCTGTTTCCAGGAGAGGGTACTTGCCAGGGGAGGGTACTTGTCTGGGGTTCCACAGCAAGGTACCAGGAGACCTTCTGGACTGTAGCTCTCTGACCAATGAGGCTAGGGCTAGAAATCCCCACCATGGCCACCTCATTTAAACTGAGGTGCCAGATTCCCTTGTATGGGTGTGCCTGTTTGAGCCCTGGAAGCAGCCCTCCATATGAACAAGACCTTGTGCCTCAGGTTACTCAGGCAAGGACAGCCACTCCTTATATTGTATTCCCATGGCGAGTAAAGCAAGGGCTCTGGTGAGAAGGGACAGGCCTGTGGAATCACATAGAACAGAGATGTCTCCTTCCCTCCTGCAGGTGCGGCACCTTCTCTGAGTATGTCAGATGGGTCTGGGCTCTGGCCTGAATTGCTACAGCAAATTCCCTCAAGTCCCCCAAACCCACAGCAAGACCCAGACTGCTGGCCTCAGGAACTGGGCTCCAGACTGGAGCAGCTCCAGGCCCAGATGAAAAGGTAAGAATTCCCCTGGCAAGACTGGGGCAGTTACAAAGGACCAGCCTAGCAGCAGGCTGGGTGCGGGTGCCCCCTCCTGGTGGTTTAGGGACATCACTGGGTGCTGGGTGGGTTTTAAAATGACTGGCCTATTTAGCACAAGTTTCCTAATTCTATGTCACTAAGCAGAATTTCTTGAATGGCTTCACCCAGCAGACCCTAGAATGTGCTGAGGAAGCTTCTTGGGGAAGGGACATATCCATGTGCAGAAACAAATTCCATAGATCCTTGAAAAGAAGGTGTTGCCTGTGGATTACAGAGTTTAAAGGCAAGGACAGTTCTGGATCCAAATCATGGCTCTGTAATTCATTAGCTAGAGCATGGACAAGCTCCGAGCTTAACAGCTCTGTGCCTCAATTTGTCATGTCACGGAATGGGTATAATTAGAATACCTATATTAAAGCAGCATTAGAACTGAATTTTGTGTGCTACAAGCCTGGTGTTGTCAAAGTAAAGGATGTACTAAGGGGACTTTGAGCAGAGGCTGGATTCTAGGGGGGAAATAGCTTCAGGTAGGCCCCAGACTGCCATTTCACTTGTCAGGAAGGGCAGACGGGCTACGAAACTGAGAGGTGCCTTAGGGCCCTGAACTGCTCTCAGACTCGACCTTGACCATGGGGCTCTGTCTTCAGGCTGGAGTCCCGCATGTCCTCAGACCTCAGCCGCATCCTACAGCTGCTTCAGCAGTCCATGCCACAGGGCATGGGAGCTTCTGCCTCAAGTAACCTGGCCTTGTTTCCTGCAACCTTAGCAACTCAGAGTCCAAGGCCCAGGCTTCCCTTGGACCACGTGCCCCCTGCACAGGTGAGAAGTGAGGGGATCCCAGGGCTTTCCCTGGAAGTAGCTGCATGATTCCCCACCCCCAACTTGGTCTTAACAAGGCATCAGACCCAGAGTGTCTGTGGTGGGAACAGAAACTGTGACTTCTGCTGCCTTCTTTTATGATTTGCATCATTCTGACAGGGCAGCCTGGAAAGGGTGGTGGCAGAGCCCTAACTGTGACCACAGACCCCATAGCTCGTGCAGGTACAACAGGACCCAAAGGTCCCCATCTCCCTGAGGAGGAGCAGGTAGAACTCTTGCTAGTTCCTATCACAGAGGTCAAAGTGGATTAACATCCAGCTTAGAGGCTAGGGAGATAGCTCAGTTGGTAGAGTGCTTGTATAAGCATGAGGACTTGAGTTCCATCCCCACCACCCATGTAAAAAGCTGGGTATAGTGGTATGCACTTGTAATCCCAGTGCTGGGGTGGCAGAGACAAGTGGATCCCCAGGGCTCACTGGCAAGCCAGGTTAGCCTAATTGACAAATTCCAGGCCCTTATGAGAGACCCTTCCAAAAAGAATGAGGCTGATAGGTCCTGAGAAATAACATCCGAGGTTGACATCTGGCCTCTACACACACAAAAAACACACACACACACACACACACACACACACACACACACACACACACACACACACGCACAAA
>NW_008349234.1:862456-883565 GCF_000622305.1 Nannospalax galili | reverse complement strand
AAAAAAAGGAAAGAAGAAATATCCAGGCTGGCTTGAAGGTAGGAGGGGGGCTCCCCACAGTGTGCCTCCCTCTTTCTTGCTTCTCCCAGACCCTAAGCTATGGTAACTTGGACAAATATATGCAGAAGACCAGGAATTCCTTCTCCAGGGTGCCTTATCTGGCTGTGGCAATGGACAAAACTCTGGTGCCATCCTCAGAACAGGAGCAGTCTGAGGGACTCCTGTCACCCCTGGCCTCACCTCTGTGCCCCCTGGAGGGACAAGGATTTATCTGTGGCCCTTGCTTTCCCTCCCTCCCTGAACACCTTGGCTCTGTCCCCAAGCAGCTGGAGTTCCAGAGACATGGCTCAGATCCTGATTCACAAGGAGTTAGGCTGTTGGACCTCAGGATAAAAGCCACATTCAATGAGGGCATTGAAAGAAGGTGAAGTGGGAATAGATAGAATTCTGAAGACCATTCTCTTAGAAACTGCAAACTAATGACCCATGTGACCCAGGATGGCCTGAGTGGAGAGGCTCAGGACTTGGTCCAGCCTCCTTGGAGTTCCATGTAGTCAGAAAGCCAGGCAAAGGGTCAAGCAAAGAGGTAGCTTACAAGATGCAGGGGTCAGTAAAGGAAGAAATTTCTGATCTTCTTGGAAGTCTTGGCTGCGGCTGCATGTGATCACCTTCTTAGAACTGTCCACTGCATCAAAGCCCAAATGAAGGCCAGGGTTTGGCCAGACCTTTTGCCAAAAGCCTCTAACATGGCCAGAAATAGAGGTGTCCTCTGTGGTGGACCTGGAGGACAGAGCTCCAGCTCTCAGCCCTTCTACCCCTGAAAATTCCATGACAACATCTGGGTCCCTTGAGGGCAGTGTGGTGTCCAGCTAATAAAGTCTTGAGCATATATTGGGCTAGACATGTAACTTTTCTGAGTATCATCAGGTCCATGCCTGTACTGGGGCCTTCTCCAAGCCCTCTCACAAGGAGCTGGGTAAAAGCTCTTCCTCTGCTATATTCAGCCTATTGGGAGACCTGAAGGTGGCTTCACTGGCCCCAGGAGCCCCCAAAGTCTTGGGCCATTAAGCCAGACTGAGATGAAGGGAAATAGAGATCCTGATTTGGTATCCATAGAGAATCATGACAATAGTCAGTGTTTACTCAGCACTCAACTTATGTTAGGCACTGTCCCGACTGCTCTGCAGATGTTAGTTCATCTAATCCTCAAAACAACTTCAGGGTGCTGGCATTGTTTTCCCCATTAAAAACACCCAAGACCTTTTAAAACATCATTCCTTTTTCTTTTCAAATAATTTCAATCAAATTCCTCACCTGTTTTACTCTTCTTACAATTTTTAAAATATTTATTATTTTTAAGTGTATGAGTGTATTACCTGCATGTGTGTAAGTGCACCCATGTTGTGCAATGCCCAGGGAGGTCAGAAGAAGGTGTTGGATACCCTGGAACTGGAATTATGGACAGTTGTTAGCCACCATGTGGGTGCTGGGAATCGAACCCTGGTCCTCTGCAAGAGCAGTCAGTGCTCTTAACAGCCATCTCTCCAGCTCACAATTTCTTTTTTATACCACCAAGTCTACTAAGTGATTGCACTAGCATAAATTTGTAACACAAGTGTTTATATAAATTAAAACCTTAAAACTTTTTGTAATCCTAGGAAGACTTTAAGGGTTATACATCTTCATACAGTTTTTCAAAGCAGCATATAGGGGTTAAGAAGATGACTCAGTTGGTAAAGTGCTTGCTTTACAAGCACAAGGACCTGAGCTCCATCCCCAGAACCCATGTAAAAATGCCCGGAGTTGTGGTATGCACTAGTAATCCCAGCACTGGGGAGGCTGAGACAGGAGGATCCCTGGGGCTTGCTGGCCAGCCATTTTAGCTTAATTGGTGAGCTCCAGGCCCATGAGAGACCCTGTCTTAAAGGAGGTGAATGTCATTCCTAAAGAACGGCATCTAAGGCTGCCCTTTTGCCTATATGCACACACATACAGTGTACATGTGCATACACATACCTCCACACACCCACACAGAAATGAGAAATATAGCTGAGCAAAATAGTTCATGTCTATAAACTCAGCACTTAAGAGGCTGAGGCAGGAGAACTGCCATGGGTACCAGGCCAGCCAGGATCCAGGACTATATAAGACCTTGCCTCAAAAAACAAAGAAATGGGCTGGAGAGATGGCTCAGCAGTTAAAAGCACTGACTGCTCTTGCAGAGGACCTGGGTTCAGCCACATGGTGGCTAACAACCATCTGTTAACTCCAGTTCCAGGGGATCCAACGCCTTCTTCTGGCCTCCATGGGCACTGCATGATATGGGTGCACCTACATTCAGGCAAAACACTCATATGCATAAATAAATATTTAAATAAACAAAAAACACCAAAAAAAGTCTTCTGAGTAAGATGATGGACTAGAAGTTTTTTCTGTGTGAGCAGGTAGAGAAGAGTCAGAATAAAAAAGAAAAGAAGGGAAGGAGGGAGGGAGCGGGGGACCAGACACAGGCTGGAGAGGTGGCTCAGTGGTTAGGAAGAGCACACATTGCTCTTGTAGATAACCAAGTTCAGTTACTGGCCGCCACATTAGGCAGCTCACAACCACCTATAACTCCAGCTCCAGGGAATCCAATGGCTTCTTCTGTCCTCATCTGCACTCTTGTGCGTATTCATACATGCATATACATGCACAGACATACACATATACATGTGATTAAAAGAAAAGAAAAAAACAGAGTCTATTCCAAAGAGAAGAATTGCTTCAGAAATTCACAAAGGTAATGACAGGACAGCTGAAGTGTGTGGAGAAAAGGAAGTGCAAAGAATAAGCCAAGCCAGATACAGCTCCAGTCATGCAGCTGCCTGGCAGGGGGAGGGGAAGCAGACGCCTCTTCCAAAAGATAAGCCAGGTGGTACCTACCCTCAGGACAAACCCACAAAACTAATTGCAGAACAGGTCAGTGGTGGAGAGGAATACTGTTCTGTCACACCATGTGACTTGGAGAGCAGTGTCTGGGCACCATTTTGAGAGGGAACTTACTGTTTAAAATTGAGCTCCTATGAGGGTCTGAGAGCAGGGAACAACCACAAGTCAGGTAACCAAAATTATTTATTTTACTATGTATATTTATAGATGGGGGGTATGATCTGGGAAGTCTTAGGAAGGTAGGAGAATCTGCCTAGCCCACTGACTGCAAAGTTAAGTGTGCACTGTAGAGGTCCCTGGACTCATGGAAAGGAAGCTACTAAGGCTCAGACCACTCTGGTAGACATCAGACATCCAAATCAGGCTCAACAGCATAAATCATAGACAAGAGTCTGAAAGCTCAACTGGTGTCCACCCTCATGCATATAACTGCCAGTCTCCAATTTTTAGGTTATTTATCTATCTATTCGTATAGGGTGTACCATGTGTGTGTAGGTGCCCACAGAGGCCAGAAGAGAATGTCAGAACTCCTGGAACTGGAGTTACAGGTGGTTGTGAGCCACCATGTAGGTGCTGGGAACTGAACCTGGGTTCACTGCAAGAGTGGTAAGCACTCTGAACCACCGAGCCACACCTCCAGTCCCCTTGTCTTGTTTTTTAAAGTCAGAGCGTCATGTAGCCCAGGCTGACCTCAAACTCATATGTAACTGAGGTTGGCTTTGAACTTCTCATCTTCCTGTCTCTACCTCCCAAGTGCTGGGATTACAGATGGAGCCATAATGCCTTGCTTTGCTTATAATTTTTCATTTTTATTTTTATTCTTCTTACATTTATCTAATTTTCTTTTCAAATTTTCTCATTAGTGGGAAATCCTTCCTCCTCTCTTGTAGTTTTGAAAAAGGGTCTTACTTTATAGCCAGGCTGAAGTTGAACTTTCCATATAGCCCAGGCTGGCCTCAAATTCAGGGCACTCTTCCTTTCTCTGCTTCCTGATCACTGGGATTACAGGTGTGAGCCACCACACCTGGATTTATGATTTTCTCTAATCTCTTTTCCTTTCCCCTTAATAATCTTTACTCCTCTTTTCCTTCTTTTCCTGCCTCCTTCCTTTATTTCATTCATTTACTGTTTCCACATTTACCCAAAGTAATTTTTTTTGTCTTTTTTGAGACAAGGTCTCCCTGTAGCTCCAGCTGGCCTAGCACTATGTAGACCAGACTGGCCTTGAACTCACAGAGATCCACCTGCCTCTGCCTCCCGAGTGCTGGGATTAAGGGCATGCGCCACCACACCGGGCTTGCCCAAAGTATTTTTCAACTTAATAACTTCATAACTTCTACATTAGTTTTGCCATTTTCTGTTCTGTGGTCATTGGTGATGTTAGTGGCTTTAATTGATTTTAAATGTATTCTTATGTCTTTACAGTTTGATGTTCTTGCTGTTACAATAGTTTTCTCCTCTCTGATTGGTACTGGAAATTTAACTATCAAGAATAAGCTACTCAGCGCCAGGCATGGTGGCCTATACCTTTAATCCCAGCACTCAGAAGGCAAAGGCAGACGGATCTAATTTTGAATCTACTCAAAGGAATTATAAAAGAAAAATTCCAAAACCTAGAGGGAGAAATGGACATCTAAATGAAAGAGGCATTTAGAACTCCCCAACAGATATGAGCAGAGAAGAACACTCCACAGCAGGTTATAGTTAAGATATCAAAAATACTAAGCAAAGAAGCAATATTAAAAGCTATAATGTAAAAATAATAAATAAAATATTAAAAGAAACAAAAAGGGGCTGGAGAGATGGCTCAGCAGTTAAGAGCACTGACTGCTCTTGCAGAGGACACAGGTTCGATTCCCAGCACCCACATGGTGGCTACGAACCGTCCTTAACTCCAGTTCCAGGGAAATCCAAAGCCCTCTTCTGACCTCCGCGGCATTGCGCAAGACAGGTGTACTCATATACATGCAGGCAATACACTCATACACATAAAATAAAAATAATAAAATAGTTAAAAGCTATAAAGGGAAAGTATCAACTCACATATTAGAACAATATCAGATCTCTCATCTGCAACCCTAAAAGCCAGGAGCCAGGAATGATGGTACATACCTATAATTCCAGCACTTGCGAGGCTAAGGCAGGAGGATCACCAGATTGGCTTTGGGCTGCTCAATGAGTTTCAGGTCAATCTGAGCTATATATTGAAATCCTGTCTCAAACAACAAATAAGCAAAAACACAGAACTAAAAGCCAGATAAACATGGGATGCTATATTTCAAGTCCTGAAAGTAAATAACCAAAATTACTATGTCCATCAAAGCTATGTTTTTTGGTTGATGGAGGACTGGCAAGATGACTCAGTGAGTAAAGATGTTTGTCAGAGCTGATGACTTGAGTTTGATCCCCACATGGTAGAAGAAAACTGACTCCTGCAAGTTGTCCTCTGACTTCCACATGTATGCTGTGGCTTGCATGTGTACACTCATACACACAATAAATGTAATAAAAATTAAAATTGAAGGAAAAATAAGGACACTTCAAGACAAGTATAAACTAAGGTAGTTCGTGATCACTAGATCAACACTGTAGAAGATACCTGAATGCTATACATATACAGGAAGAAAGTCTCACTCATAAGCACACAGGAAAAAATAAATGTAATGACAGTAGTAAATGAACAAAGCAGATCTAGGAAAGGATGCATCCTGCCTAACACAGTAAACAATCCTCTAATAAAGGAGAAAGAAAAAAAGAAATAATCCAACCATCCAGAAAAACAGCCATCAAAATTATAGGAATTAGTAACTATCTCTCAATAATAACCTTAAATGTAAAGAACCTGCACTGACCAACAGAGACACAGATTAGCTGACTGGTTTTAAAAAACAAACCCAGCCGGGCGTGGTGACACACGCCTTTAATGCCAGCACTCAGCAGGCAGAGGCAGGTGGATCTCTGTGAGTTCAAGGCCAGCCTGGTCTACATAGTGAGTTCCAGGACAGCTGGGGCTACAGGGAGACCCTGTCTCAAAAAGACCAAAAATAAATAAATAAATAAATAAATAAATATAAATAACAAATCCAACTATTTGTTGTCTCCAAGACATACACTTCACTAGCAAAGTTTCCTACAGACTGGTAGTCAAAGGATGGAAGTCAATCTGTCAAGCAAATGGAAGCCAAAAATAAGCTTGAGGCATCTGGTCACATTGTATCTGCAGTCAGGAACAGAGAGGGATGAATGCTCAAGTCCAACTGTTTCTCTTTTTTATTCAGTCCAGGACTCTAACCCATGGAATGGAACCATCCATAGTTAAGGTTGGTCTATCTCAGTTAACCTAAGCTAAATAATCCTTCCTAGGTATGGGCAAAGGCTTGTCTCCTAGGTGATTCTAGAGCTGGTCAAGTTAACAATACTAACCATCACAGGATGTTACAACAGATTGCAAAGAAATTCAGAGGCTCGTTAGGGAATACTTTCAAAATTTATATCCCACCCCCACACACAAAAGACTGGAAAATCTAGGGAAAAAAATCGATATATTCCTGTACATATATAACCTACTAAAATTAAATCAAAAGAATATAAATAACATAATCAAATCTATAACAAGCAGCAAGACTGAAGCAGCAATAAACAAAGGAAAGTCTAGAACTGTATGGATTCACTACCAAATTCTACCAAACCTAACACCAGTGCTCCTCAAATAGTTCTATAAAATAGAAAGGGAAGGACACTACCAAACATTATACAAAGCCAGTATTACCCTGATAGAAAAACTGGATAATGACATGACCAATAGAAAACTATAGACAGACAGGATTATGGAGGCACACATCTTTAATCCCAGAATCAGGAGGTAGAGTCAGGGGGATCTCTGTAAGATGGAGACCAGCCTGGTCTACATAGCAAGTTCCAGACCAGATGGGGCTACAGGAGACCCTGTCTCAAAACAAAACAAAAGGTTCCCAACACCTACATGGTGGCTAACAACTGTCTATAACTCCATTTCCAGGGGATCCTTCACCCTTTTCTGACCTCTGTAGGCATTGCATGACATGGGTGCACTTATATGCAAGCAATACGCTCATAACTTAAAAATAATAAAATTAAAAAAGAAGAAAAAATGATAGACAAATTTTCCTGATGAATATAGATGGAAATCTTCTCAATGACTTTTTTGGGAGGGGCTGGGAGAGATGGTTTAATGGTGAAGAGGATGTATTGCTTTTCCAGAGGACCGGAGTTCAGTTCCCAGAACCCACATCAGGCAGCTCACAACTCCTGAAACTCTGCCTCCAGGAGATCTGATGCCCTCTTCTGGCCTCTTCAGGTATCCGCACTCATAGTGCAAATATACAGACATACATATACATGCAAATTAAAAATCAAGTAACAAAAAATGTTGTTGTCCTTTTACTGCTTTTGTAACCAGGGCTGGCCTGAACTAATGGCAATCCTTCTGCCTCAGCTTTCTAAGTTGCTAGGATTACCACCATGCCCAGGTTTTCATTTTTTATTTGATTGTTTGGTGGTGGGTTTTGTTGTTTGTTTTTTGTTTGGGGGAATAGGGTCTCACTATGCAGTCCTAGTTGGCCTAGAACTTGCTATGTAGACCAGGCTGTTCTTGAGCTCACAGAGATTTGCCTGCCTCTGCCTCCCAAGTACTAGGATTACAGGCATATGCCACCATGCCAGGCTATTCTGACTGGTTTTTTGAGACAGGCTTTCATGTAGCTGGCCTCCAACTGGGTCTATAGCCCAGAATGACTTGACTTTCTGATCTTCCTGCCTCCACCTCCCAAGTGCTGGTATTAACTGGCCTGCACCCAGCTCTTTTCATTAAAAAAAAAAAAAACATGCTTAGGAAATTTGTTCACACATTATTCAGGACTGAATGTATACCGTTATCCCTCAACACTTTCAGCATTTCGAGTTTTCTGTCAAAAGTTCCATTTGTCATTAAAAATTATACTTGATACTATCTAACAATTCAATACAAACCTTTCAATTTTGCTGAAAGCATTTATTAAGACGTACCTAGATCCAGACATTTCTCCATTTCAAACTCATGGCACAAAAACATTTAAAGTCAAATTAGAATTTGCTTCATTTCCCCTAGGGCTAGGAAAAGAACAGGTTGGGAAATGACTAATAACCAGGCTCCTAGCATAGATGCTTACTGAGATCAATTTCTAGAATTCCCAAGTTTCTGAGTTTTTCTGGTCTACAGGACAGTATAGGAAAGCTCGAGTCAAATTCAAGCACTTAGTAGGCCTGCACCTAGTAGGCCTGTCCTGAGGCCCCTGAGATAACAGTTAAAAGGTGGCCTGGGGGGAAGGGAGGGCTGAAGAGATGGCTTGGTGGTTAACAGCACTGGCTGCTCTTGCAGAGGACTCTGTTCAGTTCTCAGCACCCACATGACAGCTAACAACTGTCCATAGCTACCATTCCAGGGAATCCAGCACCTTCTGGTCTCTGCAGGCATTGCACATACGTGGTGCACTTACATACATGCAGACAAAAGCACTCGTACACATACTATAATGGCTCAGCGGTTAAAAGCACCGACTGCTCTTGCAGAGGACCCGGGTTCAATTCCCAGCACCCACATGAAGGCTACGAACCGTCCTTAACTCCAGTTCCAGCAGAATCCGAAGCCCTCTTCTGACCTCCGCAGCACTGCATGATACGGGTGCACTCACATACTTACAGGCAATACACTCATACACATAGAAATAATAAAATATCTTTAAGAAAATAAATCAAAAAAAAACTTTTTAAGTGGCCTCGGGTGGGAGGTGGTTAGGATGATGAAATAAATGCAGTAGGTCCTCCATCAAGGCAGACTTTAATTTTCTTACTCGACAGAAGTGAGAGGAGGTTCGGAACAGCAGCACCAAGAAACAGCAGGTTACGCAAGCAGTTTTAGTAACCTTGGCCAGTAAGCTCCAGTCTTAGTACACTTGGCCTAGAACTTGGAGGCCCACGGTGGGTCACACTGGCCTGCAAGCCCCCGACACTCCCATTTACCCGCACTGCGCCGTTATCTGAATGACTGACACCTCGGCCAGCCAATGATCTTTGGGACAGCGGAAGCGCCTGCCTCCAGGAGGTGGGCGTGGCGAGTCAGTGGAATGACAAGCAGTCTCACCAATAGTGAGGAGGTCTCGCAGTTGCTATGGCCGTCCTGGCCAATGAGAAGAAGAAACAGTTCCGAAAGGACTGAGGAAGCAGCCAACGCTCGTCGCCGCTGCGGGGGTCGCGTGGCTTCCGTTCGGAGAGGGCGGGCCAGCATCCCAAACCGAAGGTGGTTGTCTCTGCCCAAGCTGGTTGGAAAGTGGGGGTCGGGCCGGTAGCGGTTGTTTGTAGCCGAGGCCCCGCTAGTGGGCTAGGCCGTTCCTGCCCGCCCCAGCTCCGCCTCCCGTCGGACCCTTCGGTCTCCCTGCCGGACTCCCTCGCTGCCTTAGCTGCTCCGCGGCCCAGCCGCCACCATGTCCCTGCACGGCAAACGGAAGGAGATCTACAAATATGAAGCGCCCTGGACCGTCTACGCCATGAACTGGAGCGTGCGGCCAGACAAGCGCTTTCGCCTGGCGCTGGGCAGCTTCGTGGAGGAGTACAACAACAAGGTGGGCCGGGCAGGGGTTCCGAGCCTCGCTGGCGGGAAGCGGGCCCCGGGAGGATCCCGCAACTCTTCCTGCAAACTTGCCTTGGCCGGGAGCGCCTCCTCCATGGCCTGGTGTGGAGAGTGTCACATTCATTGCTTTATTTAATCTTGACAGCGGGGGAAACTGAGGCACGGTGTTGTGACGTGCGGGAGGCCGACAAGGTATTTCGTGGTAGTAACAGGTTTCACACCTGAGTTTACACCCCAAAGCCACGTCGTCTGTCCCTACCCCCCCCCACCACCACTTCTGCCGCAATGCTTCAGTTGCGGGGCGGGGGGCGGGAGAGGGAAGAGCTGCGAAGGAAAATGCAGGCGCTTGGATTGGTGGTCGTTCACTCCTGGCCACGCGAGATTTTCTGTTAGGGATATTTGTTGCTAGGGCTGCCATTGCTAGCTGATGCCCCCCCCCCAACAATCTCTTAGAAACCTTGGTCAGTACCATGATCCCGCCATTGTTTCTGAATAGAGAAAGATGACATTTGAAAGGATATTCTTTCTTGGCTCCTTTCATGTTGATTTGCAATCTTATTATGTCTTGCTGAACATCCACCTCTTTGAGAATTCTACATTGAAGCACTGGTAGAAGGGAGAAGCTTTTGTTTGTTTCAGAAATAAATGTATTACTAATTGTTGAATGCCTAACAGGTTAATATTTCCCAGTAGTTCATTACACACTTGAATTTCAAATGATCTTTAACATAAAAGAAATAAATTTAAAAGAAATGAATTTCACTTTATGGAGTAACACCCAGCACAGATGTAAAAGCCCCATTGATGCTCTGTAAGACTGGAGGCATGCCTGAGACAGGTTGATGGGGGCCTTTGCTACACACAGCCTCATGTAGTTGTGGTTGCATGTTATTCATTGAAGGGAGAGTAGCTTTGAGCTGATAGTGTGGGAGATAATTTTGAAAGTGTTGGGCAGAATGTTCTCTCTCTCTTCCTCTTTTTGTTGTCTTAGAGTAAATGATGTAAATGTTAGCAGTTATTGAAAGCCTTGGTTGTGCACATCAGACTTAGGACACAGACAAGATTGGTGGGGTGGGGGTGGCTGGTCTAGGTTTGGGTCCTCTTTGGTCTATTGATTAGCTGTTAACCAAATTTTATTATTTCTGACCCACAGCACTATAGGGAAGAGGTTCTGTTCTAAATGTGAAGGTCCAGGGGCAAACATTTGAACATTTAAGTTTGTTTATAGTTTTCAGGAATGCATATGTTTCTCTGGGTAAAGGTCCTAATATCTTTGGAGTCCCCTTTGAAAAATGGATGAAAGGGATTGACTTTCATTGTTCAGACATTACACATACACCAACAGTTTACAAATAAATACCAGGGAGTATACTGATCATCCTTTCCTGAACTTGAACTTTATTTCCTTTCACTGATGACTTTTTCTCCCTCAGTGGACAGTAGGACTAGGAATGGGATTCAAGGTCCTGATGTGGGTAGTATTAGTAAGATTAAGACCACTAGAGGCTGGAGAGATGGCTCAGTGGTTAAGAGCACTGGCTGCTCTTGCAGAGGACCTTAGAACCAACTGAACCATCTCTGCAGCCTTTGATTTGGTTCTCAGCACCCATATGATAGCTAACTGCTGTCTGTAACTCCAGTTCCAGGGAATCAAATGCCCTCTTCTGGCTTTGCACACACATGGTATATTTATAAATATGCAAGTAAACACTCATACACATAAAATAATTAATTAAAAAGATGAAGACCACTAGAACTGACTAAGTGTGGAGTACATGCCTTTAGTCCCAGCAACTGGGAGACAGAAGCAAACTGATCTGTGAGTTAGAGGCCAGTCTGATAATATATTGAGAGTTCAGGTCCAGCCAGGGCTACATAGTGAGACCCTGTCTCAAAAAAAAAGGGGGGGGGGGCGCTGCAGAGATGGTTCAGAGGTTAAGAGCACTAGCTGCCCTTGCAGAGGACCCAGGTTCAATTCAGTTAACATCTATCCATAACTTCAGTTCTGGGGATCCATTGCCCTTTTCGGACCTCCATGGGCACTGCATAACACAGGTGCATTTACATTCAAACAAAACACTCATACACATAAAATAAAAGAAATTTTTTTTAAAAAAAAGAAGAAAGAGACCTCTAGAACTGGAGCTTGAGAGATGGTTTAGCAGTTAAGAGCACTGACTGCTCTTCCAGAGGGCCCAAGTTTGAGTCCCAGCACTCAGGTTAATCACCACCAGTTCCAGGGGATCTGACACACTTGTTATACACATAAGTAAAAAATAAATGGGCTGGAGAGATGGCTCAGGGGTTAAGAGCATGTACTGCTCTGCTATAGGACCCAAGTTTGGTTCTCAGCACCCATATCAGGTGATTCACAATTACTTGTAACTCCAGCTTCAGATTCATGTGTGCGTGCATGTATACACACACATAATTTTAAAAATAAAAAATCTTAAAAAATAAGAATATGCCGGGTGTGGTGGCGCATGCCTTTAATCCCAGCATTTGGGAGGCAGAGGCAGGCAGATCTCTGTGAGTTTGAGGCCAGCCTGATCTACATAGCGAGTTCCAGGCCAGCCGGGGCTACAGGGAGACCCTGTCTCAAAGAGACCAAAAAAGGGGGTGAAGAGATGGCTCAGGGGTTAAGAACATTGGCTGTTCTTGCAGAAGACCCAAGTTTGAATCCTAGCACCCACGTGGCAGCTAACAACTGTCCATAACTCCAGTTCCAGGGGATCCAACAGCCTCTTCTGTTTTCAGTGGGCATTGCAAGACATGGGTGCACTTACCTACATGCAGGCGATACATGCATACACATAAAATGAAAATAATTTTTAAAAGACTTAATAAATAAAAATATATCTTAAAGCGCTAGTATTATTATTTAAGGATATATGTAAGAAAGTGAAATATATCTTTCAAAGGGCTATAGTTTTTTCATACAATATTTTTCCTTTTAATTTCTTTCAGAATCATTGGTTCAATAGTAGTAGTCCTTTTTTTTTCTAAGAGAGGAGACATTGAGCCACAGATAGGCTGCTTGCAGAATCAATGGAGTAATTGATATAAAAACCTCATTTGCAGGAGGTCTGTCCCAAAGTTTGTCCTTTGGTTTACATTTTCAACTGTAGAGAGCTGCTCTTTTGTGCCAGGCACACAGATAGTGTGGTCTTAATAATGAAATACAAGCAGCAATGCCAGTATTAGCAGAATAAGCAATTAACTATATCTTAAACTTACATGATAAAGGCAGTGAAGACTTTTTGTGCTTCTACTCATCTGTAAATCAGGCTTCATAGGTAAGAGCCTCTGTGTATGAATGCCTGTGTACACCTGCCCACTTCATAATGGACACCTCATAATTAGCACACGGGTGCGTGTGCACTTGTGTGTGTGTGTGTGTGTTTGGTCTTTTTGAGACAGGGTCTCTCTCTAGTCCCAGCTGTCCTGGAACTCACGATGTAGACCAGGCTGGCCTTGAACTCAGCGAGATCCTCCTGCCTCTGCCTCCCAAGTGCTGGGATTAAAGGCATGAGCCACCACACCAGACTTGTGTGTGCTTTGAAACAGGATCTTGCCAGGTTGCCCAGGATGACCTCAAATTTAAGATCTTTCTGCCTCTACCCACCAAGCACTTAGGGTTACAAACATTTGCCACTATATCCTGATATAATTATGGGTTTATGTGTGTGTGTGTGTGTTGTATGTGTATTCATGTGTGCACACGTGTGTGTGTGTGTGTGTGACAGTGTGTGTGTTTGTGGGGAAGTGGGGGACAGAGGTTGACATCAGTTGTCTCCCTCTGTCATGTTCCACTGTATTTTTGAAGGCTAGGTCCTTCAGTGAATTTGGGACTTACTGTATCTGCTAGACTGACTGGCCAGCAAGCCCCATAGATCTACCTGTCTATGGGCTCCCAGAGCTGGGGTTATAGACATGCTGCCATGCTCAGCTTTAATATGGGGGCTGGGACTGGCTCAAGTCCTGATGCTTGTACAGCAAGTGCTTTATCTACTGAGCCATCTCCCCAGTCCCATAATTATCTTTAAATGCATAAAATTACATAAAATTCCAAAGGAAACCAATGATATTGAATACAAATTATCAAAAAATTAAGATTTATTTTTATTTTATGTGTATGAGTATTTTGCCTGCATATGTATAAGTGTGTGCCTGGTGCCTATGAAGGCCAGAAGAGAACCTTGGATCTGAAGCTGGACCCGTAGGCAATTGTAAGCCACCTGATGTGGGTACTAGAAACTAAACTCAGGTCTTGCAAAAGTAGGATGTGCTCATGGCCAATGAATCATCCCTCCAGTCCCATGGTCATCTTTTAAAAATGTGGACAGCATTGACTAAAATATGATTGTAATTTAAGTTTTCTTGTATTAATATAATTATGTTTTCTAACTTTTTTTCTAGTTTGCCCATAATATGTTAGGGATTTAATGTGTTAGGGATAAATGAATTCAGGGATTTGTGAATTCTAGGTAAGCACTTTGAACCACACATCCCAGCACTGAAAATCTTAATCCTGTCACCATTTGTATGGCCTAGGGTAAATTATCCTCAATTTCTTCCTGCACAAAGTGAGGGTAATAATAAGTTAAACTGATTTTGTTAGGAAAATTCTTGTTTTATTGTGGTACTGGGGATTGAACCTAGGCTAATTTTGATTTTATTAACAGTTATGGGAAAGTAATTGATGACTCTGGAATTGTTAGGTTGATTTTGATAGCATGAGTTTATTTAAATGGCTCCACACTTACCACATGTGCACTATTGTGTTCTATAGTAGCACTGTGTGCTAAAGAATACATTTTCTTTCCTCAAGGAGCTTACAGTAACAAACAAGGTAGATATGGTACTTTTCTTTTAAAAAAATAAAATAAGGGGCTAGAGAGATGGCTCAGTGATTAAGACCACTGACTGTTCTTGCAGAAGACCTGGATTTGAATCCCAGCACCCACATGGCAGCTAACCAAACTGTAACTCTAGTTCCAGGGGATCCGACAGCCTCTTCTGTCCTCCAGAGGCATTGCACGACACGGATACACTTACCTACATGCAGGCATAACACTCATACACATGAAATAAAAATAATAAATTAAAAAATATATATATTTTTAAAAAAAGAAAACCCATAAGGTAACTGGGCACTGTGGTACACACCTGTAATCCCAACATTTGGGCAGTGGAAGCAGGGGGATCAGCATTCAAGGCCAGTCTGAGCTACTTGAGACTGTCTCAAAACAAACAAGCAAAAAAAGAACAAAACAAATCCAAAAGATATAGATAATATATAATTTATGTTATTTGGGGGCTAGAGAGATGGCTCATACTGTTCCTCTAGAGGATCTGAGTTTAGTTCCCAGGACTCACATAAGGCAGCTCCAAGGGATGCTCTTTTCTGGGCTCTGAGGGTACCTATGTCAGTCATGGTACACACACTTATACACATAAATCAAAAAAATTTTTTTTTTTTTTTGTCTTTTTGAGACAGGTCTCCCTGTACCCTAGCTGTCCTGGAACTCACTATGTAGCCCAGGCTGGCCTTGAACTCACAGAGATCCGCCTGCTTGGGATTAAAGGTATGTGCCACCACACCCGGCCAAAAAAATTATTTTAAAATCTTTAAAAAAAATTTTTTTTGAGGTAGGGTCTCACTATGAGCCCTGACTGGCCTAGAACTCGCTATGTAGACTAGGCTAGATTCGAATTCACAGAGATCCTCCTGGAAAAATCTTTCATAAGGGAAGGGATGGAGAGAGGGAGGGAAAGAAGGAAGAAAAAGGGGGGGAATGAGAAAAAATAGGACAAGAGTAGAGGCATGTGTCTTTAATCCTAATAGGAGCTCAAATTTAAGGCCAGCCTGGAATATTCAGCAGAATTCTTAAGAGTACCTCCTCCATAACTTTTCTCTTAAGGGACCTTGTTTCCCATGTTGGGGAAATGGTTGTTAAACAGTGATTGCAGAGGGGCACTGAAGGTTGGAGATAGAAGAGATTTAGCAGGAGGACGGGGAAGACTAGAGAAAGACCAGAATGTCAGCATGATAACAACAGGCAGAATTAATTTGTCCTAATGCTCACACAGTGTGTAAGGACGGACTATAGGATGCTGGATGTAGAAAGAAGCCAAGAAGGAGATCTGTCTGTGGCTCAGATTCCAAACTCAAAAGAGCCGCAGTTGTCTAAAATAGAATTTTGATGGGCCAAAGCAGAACCAAAGAAACAACAATAACACAATCTTTTGGGAGCAGGAGAAGAAGGAACACAGGCTGGCAACTACTTGGGGGCCTGAAGCAAGACCATGAGTTTAAGGCTAGCCTGTGGTGTGGAGTGACTTTTAAGACTAGCCTGGTCAACTTAGCACCTGTCTCAAAATAAAATGAAAAGAGACCTGAGGATGTAGCTGAGTAAGTAGAACACTTGCCTAGCACACTTCAGGCCCTAGGTTCAATTCCCCAGTACTGAAAAAACAATTACAATGAGAAAGAACATGATAGATGCAGAAAAGGAGGTCTTACGCATAGATGTCATTGGAGCAGAAAGACAAAGAACTAAAACTCTAAACCAAATATGTAGTTAAAGAATTGGGGAAAGAGTAAAGTAATGAGTTCATGCTCAACCTCAGTAGTAAAATGTTGTAAAAATAAAGTGCTGTTTTCATCTGTCAAATTAGTAAAAAAACTTATTTTTGTTTTCAGAGATATGGAGAAATTGGCATTCTCATTTACTGTTAATAAAAGTATAAATGGAAGCAATTTTTATTTTCCTTTTTAAAACTAATTTTTTGGTTAGCATTGCAAAGAAATGGTTTCATTGTCAAAGAAATTATGACATTTTCACACACACACACACATATATATATCATTATACTTAATTCTCATTTGTCCGTCCCCTCAACCTCCCCTCTCTCCCCTTTCCTATTTTTTTTTTTTTAATTATTATTTAGTGAATTCCAGGACAGCTGGGGCTACAGGGAGACCCTGTCTCAAAAAGACCAAAAAAAATTTTTTTAATTTTTATTTTATGTGTATGCGTGTATTGCGTGCATGTAGGTAAGTGTACCTGTGTCATGCAGTGCCTGTAGAGGACAGAAGAGACTGTCGGATCCTCTGGAACTGGAGTTAGGGACAGCTGTTAGCTGCCATGTGGGTGCTGAGATTCGAACCTGGGTCTTCTGCAAGAACAGTCAGTGTTCTTAACTGCTGCACTGTCTCTCTAGCCCTCCCCTTTCCTTTTTTGCTGATTGCCTTTCCCCCTAGTAATCTTCCCTTCTGCTTTCATGTCATATATATTATCCTCTCTTGTTCTCCCACTGTTTCTTCCTAAGACCCATCATACTACAAACAAACAAAAATACATGAAAAATTCAGAAAGGTAGACACTGATCAGCAGTTTGTCAGTATAGAACTTAGGAAGAATTTGTCAAGGTCATTAAGTAGAATTAGGGGTAGGTTAATGGGTGCTTTACCATCTTATTCTGTATTACGAATATTCACAGAGAACTTACATTCTCTTCTATCATAAAATGTAAATATCTGCATATCTGAACAGAAACATTGAACAGTAGTCAGTCAGAGTTACTCCTCTCAAGTTTGGTTGGCAACCGGGAGCAGAAGAGGCTAGAGTCTGACTGAGAGTGAAACACAAGTTTGTACAAACACATTAAATCTTTGAGAACTGAAAAACAGTGTGCTTGAATTAATCACCTAAGTGGCACAATCTTGAAATGTTGAAGAAAATAACCAATTTTTGAAAGAGATGAATTTCAGGTTACAAATACTCTCATTTTAAGGAATGTTTACATTTTTTTAAGAATATGATTCTATGTGGCATCCCTCTAATAACAGCATTAGCCCTAAAACATCCCCTCCTAAGTCCTTTATCATGACTTTGAATGTAGAAAGACTGTAGAGGGTAGGATTAGACATACCCTAAGGACACACCTATTCCAGAAAGCTTTGCATTTTCTTTACAGTGCTATGTGGCAGTAGAAAGTTCCTTCAGTGTTTGGTTTTGTTCTTTTTTAAACTCTAAGATGCTTTAAATTTTGCTTAGAAATTGTGTGTATTCAAGCTCATGTATGTATGTGTTCATGGCACATGGAGGCCAGAAGCCAATATCAGGTGTCTTCCTCAATTGCTTCTCATCTTTTTTTAAAATATTTTATTTATTTTATGTGTATGAGTGTATTGCCTCCATTATTGCATAATACCCACGGAGGTCAGAAGAGGATGTCAGATTCCCATGGAACTGGAGTTATGGAAGGTTAGTAGCTGCCATGTGGGTTCTGGGAATCAAATTCAGATCCTCTGCAAGAGCAGCCAGTGCTCTTAACTGTTGAGCCATCTCTCCAGCCCCCATCTATAACCTTATTTTTTAGACATGGTCTGTTGCTGAATCTGGAATTCAGATTCAGCTGGACCGACTAACCAAGAAGCCCTAGGGATCCTGCTGTCTCCACCTGCTTTGTCTCTACTTCTCTGGTGCTGGAATTTCAGGTGTGCTCACACTGGGCCTTTTTTTGGGGGGGGGGTCTTTTTGAGACAGGGTCTCCTAGCCCCAGCTGTCCTGGAACTCACTATGTAGACCAGGCTGGCCTTGAACTCACAGAGATCCCCCTGCCTCTGCCTCCCAAGTGCTGGGATTAAAGGCGTGTGCCACCACGCCTGGCTCACACTGGGCTTTTTTACATGGGTTCTGAAGGATTGAATTCAGTTCTTATGCTGGCCATTAAGCACTTTACTGACTGAGCCATCCCCTTTGTCTTAAATTTTACACTAAAATATGTGAAAGCTAGCTTGTTTGACTCTGCAGTGCTTTGAAGGATAGATGAGAACATCAGATCCCCTGGAACTGGAATAGTTGTTAAACTACCATGTGGGTGCTGAGATTTGAACCTGAGTCTTGCAAGAGCAACCAGTGCTCTTAATTGCTGAGCCATCTCTCCAGCCCTTCCCTGGGCACTTTTAAAGTTCACAGGAGATTCTAATAGAGCCACGATTGCAAGCAACTGCTCTGGGGTGATCTAGCACCACCAGGCCTGGCGGAACTGTTTTTTTTAGAATATAACCTTAGAGCTTTTCTTTAAAATTGAGGGTTAAGGGGCTGGAGAGATGGCTTAGCTGTTAAGAGCACTGGCTGCTCTTGTAGAGGACCCTGAGGCTAACAACCATCTCTAACTCCAGTTCCAGGGGACCTGGCTTCCTCGGGCATTGAACGACATGGGTGCACTTACATACATGCAGACAGTACACTCATACACATAGAATAAAAAATAAAAATAAATAAAATTTTTAAAAATAAAATAAAATTGAGGGCTGGGGTCAGGCATGGTGGCACATGACTTTAATCCCAGTACTCAAGAGGCAGAGGCAGGAGAATCTCTGGAAGTTCAAGATCAGCTGGACATAAACAAAAAAAAAAAAAAAAAAAAAAAAAAAAAAAAAAAAAAAAAAGGGCTTAAAATTGAGGGCTGAGGATTTAGCTCAGTAGAGCACTTGCCTAATATATAGGTGGGTTTGGGGTTCAAACTCCAGCACGACACACACTTTCTAATATAAAAATTCTAGACCGGATTTTGGCCACCAGAAATAAAGACAGCTGTGCAAACCCAAACCAGACAGGGACCCAGCATGGATGAGGGAGGTAGGCAGGAAACCCCAGCTCTAGCTGAGGATCTTTTGTCAATTAATGGATGCTCAGAGAGGGAGTCAGTTTTCCTTACTGGTGTGACACCTAGTCAGTTGACAGGATTCCAGGGGTTGTACTCACATCCAGGAGCACTTGGGAGGCACAGATTGGATTTGATAGACCTTTAAAAAAACAAAAAGAGCCAGGTGTGGCTCACACCTTTAATCACAGCACGCAGGAGGCAGAGGCAGGAGGATCTCTGTGAGTTCAAGGCCAGCCTGGTATACAATAGTGAGTTCCAGGACAGCTAGGACTACAGGGAAACCCTGCCTCAAAAAGACCAAAAAAATAGAAGGGACTGGACAGATGCAGTGGTTAAGAGCACTAACTGCTCTTGTGGAGGACCCAGCACCTACACAATGACTAAGAACCATTGGTAATTCCAGTCCCAGGGCATCTGATGCCCTCTTCTGGCTTCCATGGGCATTGCAAGACATTAATGTACTTACATGTAGGCAAAACATTCATACAAATAAAATAATAAAATATTAAAGACAAAAAAGTCAAAGTAGTAAAGGACAGATAATAATGGAGGACATGAAGCTGGGAGGAGGGAATAGTCCTGAATGTGCTCAAAATACATTGTTATGAAATTCTGGAATCAATGAAAATATTTTATTTTATTTTTTTGGTCTTTTTTGAGATACGGTCTCCTTGTAGCCCCAACTGTCCTGGAACTCATTGTGTAGACCAGGCTGGCCTTGAACTTACAAAGATCTGCCTGCCTCTGCCTCCCAAGTGCTGGGATTAAAGGCATGCGCCACCACGCCTGCATGTATGTGAGTTCAACTGTGCCATGCGGAGGTCGGATTCCCCTGGAACTGGGGTTAGGAATGGTTCATAGCTGCCAGTGGGTGCTGGGAATCCAACCCAGGTCCTCTGCAAGAGTAGTCAGTGCTCTTAACCACTGAGCCATTTCTCCAGCCCCGTGAAAATATTTTTAAAAGACCATATAAGGATTTAAAAAAACAATGCAGCCAGGTGTGGTGGCTCAGGCCTTTAATCCTAGCACTTGGGAGGCAGAGGCAGATGGATCTCTCAGAGGTCAGCCTGAATGCTAGGTAATGTTGGAAAAATACAACTTAAATGTGAAGTCTAGAACTATAAACTTTTTAGAAGACAGGAGAAAATATGGTAACATGGAGTTAAGCAAAGTTTTTTGTTTTTTTTTAACCTAGGACACAAGAGCTAACATATGCATATAATCCCAGCACTTAGCAGGTAGAGGCAAGAGGATCAGGAGTTTAAAGTCACTGGCTATATACTGAGTTTGAGAGCAACTATGTAAGACCTTGTCAACTATGTAAGACCTTGTCAAGAACTGGGGGGAGGGTGTTAAGAGAATTGTTTTTTTCAGGGTGAAAACTGATACTGTTTTTGTTTTGTTTGAAACATGGTTTCCCTGTAGCCCCAGCTGGCCTGAAATTCACTATGCAGACCAGGCCTCACTCTCCCAGGGATCTGCCTGCTTCTGCCTCCCAAGAACTGGGATTAAAAATGAGTGTCACCTAGGAGCTGGAGAGGTGGCTCAGCAGTTAAGAACACTGGTTGTTCTTGCAGAAGACCCGGGTTCAAATCCCAGCACCCATATGGCAGCTAACAACTGTCTGTAACTCTAGTCCCAGGGGATCCGACAGCCTCTTCTGTCCTCTATGGGCATTGCACAACACGATCTGCCTGCTTCTGCCTCCCAAGAACTGGGATTAAAAATGAGTGTCACCTAGGAGCTGGAGAGGTGGCTCAGCAGTTAAGAACACTGGTTGTTCTTGCAGAAGACCCGGGTTCAAATCCCAGCACCCATATGGCAGCTAACAACTGTCTGTAACTCTAGTCCCAGGGG
>NW_008349234.1:858700-860513 GCF_000622305.1 Nannospalax galili | reverse complement strand
CTTGGCGTGGTGGCGCACACCTTTAATCCCAGCATTTGGGAGGCAGAGGCAGGTGGATCTCTGTGAGTTCAAGGCCAGCCTGGTCTACATAGTGAGTTCCAGACCAGCTGGGGCTACAGGGAGACCCTGTCTCAAAAAGACCAAAAATAAAATAAAATGGCAATATCCTAAGTGCTGAGAAGGATGTGGAGCCACTGGCACACGTGGCTAGCAAGAATGCAAATGATCTAGCCACTTTAGAAAACACGAAATTTTATTTTAAATAAAGTTTGAAAATTAGATGTCATATGACCCAACATTTCTACTCTTAAAGTTACTTAGTGGAGCTGGAGAGTTGGCTCAGCAGATGAGTACTGCAGACATGCATGTGGTACACTTACATACATGTAGGGAAAACACTCATACATATAAAATAAATCTAAAAACCATTTTTAGGGATGGGCTGGAGAGATGGCTCAGTAGTTGAGCACTTGCTGCTTTTTCAGAGGACCTGTGTTCAGTTCCCAGCACTCACATGGTTGCTTACAACCATCCATTACTCTAGTTCAGAGGATCTGACACCATCAGATGCACATTTGTGGTGCACATATGTGTGCAGGCAAAACACTCATACACATAAAAAAAATGTCTTAAGGGGCTGGAGAGATGGCTCAGCAGTTAAGAACATTGGTTGTTCTTTTGGAAGATCCCAGTTCAAATCCCAGCACGCACATGGCAGCTAACAACTGTCACGTAGCTCCAGTTCCAGGGGATCCAGTGGCCTCTTCTATCCTCCATAAACTGGACATGGTGGTGCACGCCTTTAATCCCAGCACTTAGGAGGCAGTGGTAGGCAGATCTTCGTGAGTTTGAGGCCAGCCTGTCAGGCAATACACACACACACATAAAATAAAAATAATAAAAATTTTTTTTAAATGTGTCACCTTGCCTAGCATAAAACTTTTTATTACATGCATTTATATATTTGCGTGCATGCACATGTGTGGAGATCAGAGGACAACTTGCAGGACTTAGTTCTCTTTCCACCATATGGGTCCCAGGGATCAAATTATGCTTCTCAGGCTTGGCAGCAAGCACCTTCACCTGCTGAGCTATCTTTCTAACCCAAGGCTATTAAGTATTTTTGGATTGGGCTTGATATCTCACACCTATCTCAGCACTTGGAGAGCTGAGGCAGAGTGATCGCATAGACTAGTGAGCTCCAGGCCTGAGCTACAGTTTTATTTAGACTTGATCTCAACTCCCCTCACCAAAATAAATAAAATAGAATTTTCATTTTCTCTCTTAGTGGTTTTTGATTTTGGACAATTAGGAAAAACACTAGTGTAAAAATAAACTTTGATTTTCTAGTCTCAAAGGATACTGAAAAAGTGGTAGAATAAATCATGAGTCTATGAAAAGATACTTGCAATACACACAATGAGACTATACAGAGAACTCCTAAAAGTCATTGAGACAGCAACCCAGCCCCCAAAAGTAGAGTGAACCCTTGAGGGTAGAGACCTGAGGGTTTAGGAGCTCAAGGTTGTCATTGCGTAAGCCAGGAGTTTGAGGGTAGCATGGGCTACATGAAGCTGTGTCTCAAAAAAATGTTTCGTTTTGTTTTAAATTTTATTTATTTTTATTTTATGTGTATGCGTGTATTGCCTGCATGTAGGTAAGTGCACCAGTGTCATGCAGTGCCCGTGGAGGTCAGAAGAGACTGTCGGATCCCCTGGGACTGGAGTTACGGACAGTTGTTAGCGGCCATGTGAGCGCTGGAAATCAAACTGAGATCCTCTGCAAGAGCAGACAGTACTCTTAACTGCTGAGC
>NW_008349234.1:852160-858609 GCF_000622305.1 Nannospalax galili | reverse complement strand
CTCTCTAAATATTTTTCTTAAATTTTATTTATTATACAAATTCAAGTAATCCAGCACAGAACTCTGGAAACAGCCAGCAGGCCCAATCTTAGTTGAAGAATTATTGGCAGCTGATTACTACTGGGTGAGGAAGAACTAATTTTCTTAAAAGGAGGGACTCTAGATAGGCTGACTAGGCCTCAGTGGATACATTTGCACTGAGGGATGTCTGGGGACACTAACTTGAAATGATAGGCCTTAACACAAATGACCAAATGTATGAATTCCATGGGGGGGGGACTATGGGAGGTGCCAATGGGAAGGGGTATAAAGATGATTGAGATGTTCTGCATGAAATGCACAAAAAAATTCAATAAAAAATAAAACAAATAAAAATGAGAAAGCAGGGCTGAAGAGATGGCTCAGCAGTTAAGAGCAGTGACTGCTCTTGCAGAGGACTTGGGTTCGATTCCCAGCACCCACATGGTGGCTAACAACCATCTGTAATTTCAGTTCCAGGGGAATCATACAACTCCTTCTGACCTCAGGTATACTTAACACATATAAAATAAAAATATTGTAAAAAATAGTAAAGCAAGCCAAGACCAGCATCCCATCTCTCTGTGCTTCCTGAATGCAAATGCAGGGCTCACCTGGGCAGCACATATACTCTAATTGGATGTAGACCCAGTGTGACCAGCTACCTCATACTCCTGCCACCATGCCTTCCCTGCTTGTGATACACTGTGCCCTCAAACTATCAAACTATGAGCCATAATAAAACCTTCTTACCTTCTAAAAAAAAGAAACCCTCCACCTCAATAATTAAAATATATGTTCAGAGACACCTGTAAGCAAGTGCTTACGAGAACATTATTTCTAGAAGCCAAAGAGAAGAAATAATCCAAATGCCCATTAGCTGATGAATGGATAAACAATAGAATATTATTTAGCAATGAAATATTAATAACATGTAATAACATAAATACATCTTCATGCCAAATGAGACAGTCATAAAAGTCCATCCACTGTAGGAGGCCAATTAGATGAATGCCCAGAACAGGCAAATTCAGAGCTGGAAAGCAGATGAGAGGTTGTTTGAGGTTGGGGAGAGGGTCAAGCAGAATGGGGAGTGACTGCTGACAAGTATGAAGTTTGTTTGGAGCTGATAAAAATATTCCCAAGTGAAGAGTGGTAACAGTTGCACAACTCCATGACTATACTGTAAATCCCTGAATTGTATGTTCTAAAGGGTAAATATTACAGTATTGCTAACTTTATTTCAATAGAGCCATCATAAAAACATTCTATTGAATGGGATGGACACAGATCATTTCCGATTTATACAATGTAACATTGCTATGAAGACTTTCATGCCTAAGCATCTTTCCTGTATCATTAAGAATTACTGTTAAGAATTTGTTTAGGGCCGGGCCATGGTGGTATGTGCCTTTAATCCCAGTACTTGGGAGGCAGAGGCAAGGCGGATCTTTGTGAGTCTACATAGTGAGCTCCAGGACACCTGGGACTACAAGGAGACCCTGTCTCAAAAAGACAAAAAAGAAAAGAATCCGTTTAACAACACAGTGGCTGTGTGTGTCTTGGGCAAGTCACTTAACTATTTGAAGCCTCAGTTTCCCAATCTAAAACATGAAGTTTAACATTAGCAGAGTTGAGGGCAAAGGTCAGGGTAGAACACTTGCCTAGCAAGTACAATGCCCCTTTTCCCAAAAAAAAAAAAAAAAAAAAAAAAAAAAAAAAAAAAGTCTTACAAAAATAGATAAAATGAATATGTATGGCTCTTGAAGAGAACCTGAGTTTGGTTCTTAGCTCCCACATTGGGCGGCTCACAACTGCCTGTAACTCCAGCTCCTGGGGATCTGACCAGAGTAGCCTCCTTGGGTACTGCACTCATTTGCACATCACCACACACAGACACACAGAAACACATACTTACAAATTTAAAAAAAAAAAAAAAAAAAAAAAAAAAAAAAAAAAAGTCTTACAAAAATAGATAAAATGAATATGTATGGCTCTTGAAGAGAACCTGAGTTTGGTTCTTAGCTCCCACATTGGGCGGCTCACAACTGCCTGTAACTCCAGCTCCTGGGGATCTGACCAGAGTAGCCTCCTTGGGTACTGCACTCATTTGCACATCACCACACACAGACACACAGAAACACATAATTAAAAATTTATTAGGCGTGGTAGCACACACCTTTAATCCCAGCACTCGAGGCAGAAGCAGGTGGATCACTATGCAGCCTGGTCTATTTCGCACCCCGGTCTTCTGCAAGAACAACCAGTGTTCTTAACTGCTGTGCCATCTCTCCAGCCCCTCAAAAAATTATTTTTAAAAATATAAAGATTTATTTATGTTTTATGTGTATGAGTGCTTTGTTTGCATATATGTAAGTACACGTGTGTGCAGTGCTGCAGAGGCCAGAAGAGGGAGTTGGGTCCCCTGGAACTGGAATTATAGACAGTTGTCAACAGCCATGTGGGTATTTGGGAACCAAGGTGGGTCTTCTGGAAGAGCAGTAAGTGCTCTTAACTGTGGAGCCATTTCTCCAGCCCCTAAATTTTTTTCTAATGAAGTGAAAATACTCTGTATAACGCTATAATGGTGAATACATGTCATTATTAATTTGTTAGAACCCATAGAATATATAGAACCAGCAATAAGCCCTAGTGTCACCATGGGACTGGGTAACATATCGGTGTTGGTTCATCTTTTGTAATAAGTGCATCTCTCTGGAAAGGATGTTATTAATAGAGGCATGAAATATGGGTGGCAAATGAGCTCATGAAAAAATGCTCAAATTATTAATCACTAGGGAAATGTAAATTAAAATACTACTGTACATCTATTAGAAAATGTAAAATTGCAGTAATAATTAGCAGGATGTGGTGGCGCATACCTTTAATCCCAGCACTGGGGAGGCAGAGGCAAGCAGATCTCTGTGAGTTCAAGGTCAGCCTGGTCTACATAGTGAGTTCCACAAATAAAAATGAGAAAGCAGGGCTGAAGAGATGGCTCAGCAGTTAAGAGCAGTGACTGCTCTTGCAGAGGACTTGGGTTCGATTCCCAGCACCCACATGGTGGCTAACAACCATCTGTAATTTCAGTTCCAGGGGAATCATACAACTCCTTCTGACCTCAGGTATACTTAACACATATAAAATAAAAATATTGTAAAAAATAGTAAAGCAAGCCAAGACCAGCATCCCATCTCTCTGTGCTTCCTGAATGCAAATGCAGGGCTCACCTGGGCAGCACATATACTCTAATTGGATGTAGACCCAGTGTGACCAGCTACCTCATACTCCTGCCACCATGCCTTCCCTGCTTGTGATACACTGTGCCCTCAAACTATCAAACTATGAGCCATAATAAAACCTTCTTACCTTCTAAAAAAAAGAAACCCTCCACCTCAATAATTAAAATATATGTTCAGAGACACCTGTAAGCAAGTGCTTACGAGAACATTATTTCTAGAAGCCAAAGAGAAGAAATAATCCAAATGCCCATTAGCTGATGAATGGATAAACAATAGAATATTATTTAGCAATGAAATATTAATAACATGTAATAACATAAATACATCTTCATGCCAAATGAGACAGTCATAAAAGTCCATCCACTGTAGGAGGCCAATTAGATGAATGCCCAGAACAGGCAAATTCAGAGCTGGAAAGCAGATGAGAGGTTGTTTGAGGTTGGGGAGAGGGTCAAGCAGAATGGGGAGTGACTGCTGACAAGTATGAAGTTTGTTTGGAGCTGATAAAAATATTCCCAAGTGAAGAGTGGTAACAGTTGCACAACTCCATGACTATACTGTAAATCCCTGAATTGTATGTTCTAAAGGGTAAATATTACAGTATTGCTAACTTTATTTCAATAGAGCCATCATAAAAACATTCTATTGAATGGGATGGACACAGATCATTTCCGATTTATACAATGTAACATTGCTATGAAGACTTTCATGCCTAAGCATCTTTCCTGTATCATTAAGAATTACTGTTAAGAATTTGTTTAGGGCCGGGCCATGGTGGTATGTGCCTTTAATCCCAGTACTTGGGAGGCAGAGGCAAGGCGGATCTTTGTGAGTCTACATAGTGAGCTCCAGGACACCTGGGACTACAAGGAGACCCTGTCTCAAAAAGACAAAAAAGAAAAGAATCCGTTTAACAACACAGTGGCTGTGTGTGTCTTGGGCAAGTCACTTAACTATTTGAAGCCTCAGTTTCCCAATCTAAAACATGAAGTTTAACATTAGCAGAGTTGAGGGCAAAGGTCAGGGTAGAACACTTGCCTAGCAAGTACAATGCCCCTTTTCCCAAAAAAAAAAAAAAAAAAAAAAAAAAAAAAAAAAAAGTCTTACAAAAATAGATAAAATGAATATGTATGGCTCTTGAAGAGAACCTGAGTTTGGTTCTTAGCTCCCACATTGGGCGGCTCACAACTGCCTGTAACTCCAGCTCCTGGGGATCTGACCAGAGTAGCCTCCTTGGGTACTGCACTCATTTGCACATCACCACACACAGACACACAGAAACACATAATTAAAAATTTATTAGGCGTGGTAGCACACACCTTTAATCCCAGCACTCGAGGCAGAAGCAGGTGGATCACTATGCAGCCTGGTCTATATAGTGAGTTCCAGGTTAGCTGGGGCTACAGGGAGACCCTGTCTCAAAAAAAAATTTTTTTTAAATAGTTGTCCATCTAAGAAAAGTGAAGACATGTTCACAAAAAGACTTCTACATAAATGTTTAAAGTGGCAACATTTTAGAATAGCCCCAAAATAAAAATAATCCAAAGTTTATTAATAAATGGATAAATTTTAGTGCCTATGTAGTACAGTATTGTTCAACAGTAAGGAAATTTTAAAAAAGATAACATGCATACAAGAACATGGATGAGGCTGAGGCACATACTTAGGATTCCAGCACTCAGGTGGTTGAGACCAGAGGGTTGTTTTAAGTTCAAGGCCACCCTTTTAGGTTCAAGGAAGACCTTGACTCAAAAAGGGGGATGAGGATGTGGCTTGGTTGGTAGAGTATTTGCCGAACATGAGTGAAACCCTGGGTTCCTTTCCCAGCACTGCAAAAACAGACCACGATATGCATACCTGTAATCTCAGCACTTGGGAGGTAGAGGCAGGAGGATCAGAAGTTCAAGGATGACCTCAGAGCCCTGCCTGGACACATGAAATTCTGTTTAGAAAAAGTACAAGACTTAGAGCCATAAACCTCTATTCAGAGGTTGTCTCTGGCTTTTTCCAGCTTTGTAATGCTAAATGTACTGAATCCTGTGTGTTTTGAGTTTTCATCTGTTGCTGGAATGATCAGTCTAGGTGGCCTGATCTACATAACGAGTTCCAGGCCAGCTGGGGCTACGGGGAGACCCTGTCTCAAAAAGACAAAAAAAAAAAAAATGCTGTAATGGGACTGGATAGATGACTCAGCAGTTAAGAGTGCTTCTTGCACTTCCAGAGAACCAGAGTTCAGCTCCCAACACCCATGCCAGGCAGCTCACAACCACCTGTAACTCCAGTTCCAGGGAGTTGACTCCCTCTTCTGGCCTCCACAGGCACCTCCACATACATGGCATACGCTCATACAGGCAGACATATAGATACATAAATGAAAATAAAATGTTTTTTTTTAATTTTGTTATTTTTATTTTATGTGTATGTGTGTATTGCCTGCATGTACGTAAGTGCACTCATGTCGTACAGTGCCCGCGGAGGACAGAAGAGTCTGTTGGATCCCCTGGGACTGGACAGTTGTTAGCTATCATGTGGGTGCTGGGATTCAAACCTGGGTCTTCTGCAAGAACAACCAGTGTTCTTAACCACTGAGCCATCTCTCCAGCCCCATAAAAATAAAAATAAAAATAAATCTTAAAAAAGAAATAAGGAAGAGGCTCCTTTGCCTAAAGCCTTTTTAAAAAAATATGAAAAATTTCTACAAATGAATGAGGAATAAGAGCTTCTACATTTAAAGAATCCTGGCTGTGTCCTGTACAGTAAATTAAAACATAATCAGGGCTGGGCGTGTTGGCACACTCCTTTAATCCCAGCGCTCAGGAGGCAGAGGCAGGAGGATCTCTGTGAGTTTGAGGCCAGTCTAGTCTCCATAGTGAATCCAGGCCAGGTAGAGCTACAGGGAGACCCTCTCTCAAAAAAGAGACCAAAAAACAAAACAAAACAACAACAACAAAAAAACATAATCAGGAACTGGAGATATGGCTCAGCAGTTAAGAGTACTGGCTGCTCTTGTAGAGGGCCTGGGTTCAATTCCCAGCACCCACACAACAGCTAACAACCGTCCATAACTCCAGTTCCAGGAGAATCCAACGCCCTCTTTGGACCTCTGAGGGCATTGCACAACACAGGTACACTTACATATATGCAGGCAATACACTCATACACATAAAATAAAATTAATATTTTAAATAT
>NW_008349234.1:826202-851764 GCF_000622305.1 Nannospalax galili | reverse complement strand
TATGGCTCTTGAAGAGAACCTGAGTTTGGTTCTTAGCTCCCACATTGGGCGGCTCACAACTGCCTGTAACTCCAGCTCCTGGGGATCTGACCAGAGTAGCCTCCTTGGGTACTGCACTCATTTGCACATCACCACACACAGACACACAGAAACACATAATTAAAAATTTATTAGGCGTGGTAGCACACACCTTTAATCCCAGCACTCGAGGCAGAAGCAGGTGGATCACTATGCAGCCTGGTCTATATAGTGAGTTCCAGGTTAGCTGGGGCTACAGGGAGACCCTGTCTCAAAAAAAAATTTTTTTTAAATAGTTGTCCATCTAAGAAAAGTGAAGACATGTTCACAAAAAGACTTCTACATAAATGTTTAAAGTGGCAACATTTTAGAATAGCCCCAAAATAAAAATAATCCAAAGTTTATTAATAAATGGATAAATTTTAGTGCCTATGTAGTACAGTATTGTTCAACAGTAAGGAAATTTTAAAAAAGATAACATGCATACAAGAACATGGATGAGGCTGAGGCACATACTTAGGATTCCAGCACTCAGGTGGTTGAGACCAGAGGGTTGTTTTAAGTTCAAGGCCACCCTTTTAGGTTCAAGGAAGACCTTGACTCAAAAAGGGGGATGAGGATGTGGCTTGGTTGGTAGAGTATTTGCCGAACATGAGTGAAACCCTGGGTTCCTTTCCCAGCACTGCAAAAACAGACCACGATATGCATACCTGTAATCTCAGCACTTGGGAGGTAGAGGCAGGAGGATCAGAAGTTCAAGGATGACCTCAGAGCCCTGCCTGGACACATTGTTTAGAGTTTAGAAAAAGTACAAGACTTAGAGCCATAAACCTCTATTCAGAGGTTGTCTCTGGCTTTTTCCAGCTTTGTAATGCTAAATGTACTGAATCCTGTGTGTTTTGAGTTTTCATCTGTTGGATCAGTCTACAGTCTAGGTGTCCTTTTTTGAGTCAGGGTCTCCCTGTAGCCCCAGCTGCCCTGGAACTCACTATGTAGACCAGGCTGGCCTCGAACTCACAAAGATCCACCTGCCTCTGCCTCCCAAGTGCTGGGATTAAAGGCATGCACCACCACACCTGGCTATAATAACTTTTGACTTTGCTCTTCAGTGTAGTACAGTGTCAAGATTTATGCCACTGACCAGAAAGAAATCTGATGTATTGGATGCTACTCAAGAACGACAAATGCTTATATGGTTCATCTTTGGTGTGTTACAGGTTCAGCTTGTTGGTTTAGATGAGGAGAGTTCAGAGTTTATTTGCCGAAACACCTTTGACCATCCATACCCCACCACAAAGCTGATGTGGATCCCTGATACAAAAGGCGTCTATCCAGACCTTCTGGCAACAAGTGGAGACTATCTCCGTGTGTGGAGGGTAAGCAGATGCTTTATTAGCAGCCACATAGATGGGTTTTCTCAGAGTTAGCTGTTAGCAATGTGGAGTCATGAAGCGCAGACAGGTATTTTCATCAAAACATGGAAGAAATGGGAAGTGGATATGGATCAACTTTGTTTAGCTAAGCGAATTTTCTAGTAAGTCTAAGCAAGATGACATGAAGTCTTAATGCTGGCTTCAGTCAGTCTTGGAAACTTGAGCCTCAGTAACCTGAGGTATCAGAATAGTCTTCTGTGGGACTAGGACCACTTGGGACCAAACACTTGGGACCTCCTATTTAGTTGAAAGCCAAGGTATTTTTGAATAAATTAAATAAAATCCCAGGATGTCGATTCTAATAAAATATGTGTGTGGATCTTCCCCCTTTTAAAAAAATTATTTTTATTTTATGTGTTCTATTCCCAGCGCTCAGGAGGCAGAGGCAGGAGGATCTCTGTGAGTTTGAGGCCAGTCTAGTCTCCATAGTGAATCCAGGCCAGGTAGAGCTACAGGGAGACCCTCTCTCAAAAAAGAGACCAAAAAACAAAACAAAACAACAACAACAAAAAAACATAATCAGGAACTGGAGATATGGCTCAGCAGTTAAGAGTACTGGCTGCTCTTGTAGAGGGCCTGGGTTCAATTCCCAGCACCCACACAACAGCTAACAACTGTCCATAACTTCAGTTCCAGGGGAATTCAATGCCCTCTTCTGACCTCTGTGGACATTGCATGACATAGGTGCACTACACACATGCACATGCACATTATTTTTCATACACATGAAAAATAATAAATAAAATAAATCATAATCATACAAGGTTCATAAATATGACACTTCAGAACTCAGAAAACAATGAGATTTACATTTTCAAAGAGGTAAAGTAGATTAAATACAAGCAACCAAGACAAAACTAGATGAGACTTCTTAAGGAAACACAGGAAGCTGGACGAAAGCAAGGGAAGATGATTTACATTCTAGAGTTCTAGCCTCAGTCAAAATACCATCTGATATGTGTATGAGTGTATTGCCTGTATGCATGTGAGTGCACCCATGTCGTGCAGTGCTGCGGAGGTCAGAAGAACGTGTTGGATTCCCCTGGAACTGGAGTTAAGGATGGTTTGTAGCTGCCATGTGGGTGCTGGGAATCAAACCCAGGTCCTCTGAAGAGCAGTCAGTGCTCTTAACCACTGAGCTATCTCTCCAGCCCCAGATCTTCCCTTTTTATCCAAGCCCAGCAGCCAGGGTATCCCTTGCAGCCTGGAGTATACGGCCCAGCAGACAGGGTGCTAAAATCTGGGGAGGGCAAAGTGAGGGCTTCCCTTTAGAGGTGAAAACCTAGAATGCAAAGCTGGGTGAAGGGGAAGCTTTGAAAGAAGTCCAATTCAGGGAGCTCCTCTGGGTTTTATTAATCTTTATCATAAAAATGTTTTCTCCTCTCTGGGAGTGGTGGCGCACGTAGTGAGACATTTAGAGATTCAAGATCCCCAAAGTTTTTTGTTGTTGTTGTTTGTTTTTGTTTTTTGTTTTTTACTGTACCAATTTTCATGAAACTAGTACAGAAAGTCCTCCATCCACTGAAAGACGAAGGGGGAGCTAGTTAGGAAAGCCTAGAATCCAATAGACAGAACCGCATAAAAGGAATTCAAGGATGACAGTATTTAAAGACATCAGGCTGGGTTCTGTTAAAACCAGTTTCAACATCTTAGAAGAGGTACAGAAAGAATGCATGAGCCAGGGGATGGGGAGAAGTGCTGTGAGACACTGTCTTCTGTCATGACAAAGTGATGGTGCTCATGAACTCACAGCAGATGTGGTCACCTGCACAAGGTCAAGCCAGTCAATATTTCAGCATGGATGGGGGAGGGGCTCACGAGTCCCTATCCCAGTGGCTTCTGGAGGAGAAGGGGGAGTCATTTTCATACTCAGGTGGATTGCCCCATATTTCTGAACATGCAGATAGCACTAATTTGACTCAGTGGGTCATACAAAAAAAAAAAAAAAAGGAGGGACTGGAGAGACGGTTCAATGATTGAGAGCACTGGCTGTTCTTGCAGAGGCCTGGGGTTTGGTTCCCAGTATCCACATGGTGGCTAACAACTATCTGTAACTCCAGTTCCAGGGGATCTGATGCCCTCCTCTGGCCTCTGCAGGCATTGCATGCATGTGGTGCACACACACACACACACACACACACACACACACACACATATATATATATCTATATATATAGGCAAAACATTCATACACATAAAATACAAATAAATAAAAACTTAAAAAGAAGAGGACGCTGCTTCCCTGGGCTACACAACCTGCCATTCTCCCTCCCAGAGAGCCCTCTGGGCCTGGTCCCTCCCTCACCTCCCTCTGCTTCCAGGTAAGGTTTATTTGAGAACAACTGGTCTTTAACCAAAATTTATCTACATGACACACAGTAATTAAAAGTACCAGACTGGTGGAACTAACCTTCTTGGATGCTTAACAGACATACTTTGAGGCCTATACTAATTTGGTCAGAGGGACATAAAGGACAGTTTTTGTTGAGCTCACTATGTAGACCAGGTTGGCCTTGAACTCACAGAGATCCTCCTGCCTCTGCCTCCTGAGTGCTGGGATTAAAGGTACGCACTACCACACCCAGCTCTAATTTTTATTTTTTTATGGGGCTACAGGGAGACCCTGTCTCAAAAAGACCAAAAAAACCCCAAAAGACTTGTATCACATACAAGTAAAAGATTACACATTATATAAATGCTATATTACATATATTCATACAAACATATATGTTAATGATTACATGTATTTATGGAAGATCTTTCCTAGGACTTACACTGATATGCCCTGATAGTTTTTTTGCCTCTCCCAAGTTTCCAAAATGGAAATGCAGGTCTGCAGTTGTATCAGACAACTCTACCAGTCACCTTATGGTTGACACTCTGGCCAGAAGCCACAGTCACTGTGAAATGAAAAAGCATGAAGCTGGGGCTGTAGGGAGACCCTGTCTCAAAAAGACAAAAAAAAAAAAAAAAGTTTTCTCCTCATGCCTTAGATTTACTAAATAGGACTTTAAAGGTATGTGTGTGAGTGTGTTGGTGTGTGTGAGAGAGAGACACAGACAGACAGACTGACAGACTAGAGACTGGCTAACTTTTTAAATTGTTATTCTTTCAGGTTGGTGAGACAGAGACCAGGCTGGAATGTTTGCTAAACAATAACAAGAACTCAGATTTCTGTGCTCCCCTGACCTCCTTTGACTGGAATGAGGTGGATCCTTATCTTTTAGGTAAGAGAGTTTGAATCCTAGTTTGAAGAAAACAAAGATGCATTTCCTCAGGTGTAATACTGGACCTGTTTTTATCCAGTGGTCTGAGGTACACACATCATCCTAGAACAGACCAAGGGAAATAGGCTAAATATGGAATGTGGTTATTAGTTCCTCACAGAGTTCAACTTTCCATGTGTGCTATCTTGTTTCTCCAATTAAAGTCTAAGGTCCTGGGCTATAGTGATGGACTCAGCTAGTCTACAAAGTGAGTTCCAGGCCAGCTGGGACTACAGGGAGCCCCCCAAAAAATTGAGGGTTCTGCAGGTATGATGGTGCACATCTATAACCCCAGCACTTAGGAGGCACAGTCGGGGATTTTTAGTTCAAGATCTGCCTGAACTACATAAGGACACTCTGTCTGAGGACACTCAAGCATGTGCTCTCACCCCATCCCCCCAAAAAGAAGTCAGTGCTTAGAAAATGTTTGTGGTCTATTGTTCCTTGGGCCAAGCAAAGGAAGAGGGAAGTTTGTATGGGAATGTCACACCTGTCAGTCCTAACTTGCATTGGTGTTTACAGGTACCTCAAGCATTGACACAACTTGTACCATCTGGGGACTAGAGACTGGTCAGGTATTGGGGCGAGTGAATCTTGTGTCTGGCCATGTGAAGACCCAGTTAATTGCCCATGACAAAGAGGTAATGATGTTTTTCCTTTTTTTCTTTTTCCAGATGTTCTTGGTGCTTGCAAATGAGAGGTTAGATTGTTTTCTCACTGTTTTGCAGGTTATATTAAACACCATAATGCTGACATGCTTCTTGTCTAAGTTGAAAATAGTAATATGTTGAAACAGCAGAAAACAACAGTTGTAAATAAATGTACCTTTAAAAAATATCAGAGATGTGTGTGTGTGTGTGTGTGTGTGTGTGTGTGTGTGTGTGTGTAAGTAAGTAAGTAAGTAAGTAAGTAAATGCAGGCATGTGTATGCCATGGTGCATGTGTGGAGGTCAGAGGACAGCTTTCAGTAGTTGATCCCTTCTTCACTTTGGGTTCCAAGGATCAAACTCATGTTGTCAGGTTTTCACAGTAAGTGCTTAAGTCTCTTACAGAAACACTAAGAGCTTCTTGAAGGTAAGGCAGAGACAGCAAGAGGGGAGATTTCATGACAGACAATCCTAATTACCAGTTTTTTGCTAAAAAAATTTTGTGAACTCTAGTGTGTCTATTTAATCTTTATATTTTCAGTAGTTTTTGTAAGCAAATATATCTTACTTGGGTGATGTTTCTTCTAAGTTGGAGAAGCTGAGGGAAGTTTTCCTTTGGTGATTTGGAGAAGTAGTCATATCTTTCCTCCTATAGCTGTTCTGTATTCCTGATCTTATTTCCAGAAGGTGGTTTCCTTTTCTGTTCTCCTTTACCAGTACAGATAGTGATGTTAAATTTGAATAGGTTAAACAAATGTCATGACCTTAAGCCAGAAACTTGAGGTCGTCACCAGAATGTCAAGGTGGTAACAAGGTTGCCCTTTGGCTTTCTGTACTCCTGAGAGTAAGGTCTGTTAAAAGACTACTGGACTTGACTCCTACTAAACCAAGGTTCAAATGAAGCATTTGCTCTGCAGAGAGGACCAGCTAAGGAACCTCTGGAAAGTGTCTAGTAGAAAGAGCCTTTTGTTCTCTGCTAGATCCAGCCCAAAGGTGGGAACTACTCGAAATCTCTGGGGATCTATCTAGCACAGTGATAGAATGCTTGCCTAGCATGCACAAGGCCTAGGTCAGCCGCTAGTAATGGGGGTGGGGGATTTCAAAAATTCATCAAGGGGATTTAAGCCAAGGGAGCACTTAACATAGTTGATGGTGATGTTGAAAAGCTACCCAGGCCGCAGGGTGGTAATTGGGAGGACAGGTAGCAGGAAGTGGCTACTGGCTTGGACTGAGCAGGCTGAGGTTACTGGATGCAAGGGTCTGGGGGTACTCTGCTTCTGAACGGAGACAGGGAAAAGAAATACATAACTTCCTCCTGTTTCCCAGTATCCAATTCCTACCACAGTCTCCTGTGACTGAATCAGCCAGAAGCAACCAGCAGACCAGGGACCCTGCCAAACTCAGCCTGTAGGAATTAGTTCTCTTGTGATAAAAAGTTGACCAGGAGGAAGACTGGGGATGGATCAGAGCACAGGAAACAATAAAGAATGGGCCTTAAAAGAGTGAACCCAGCTGGGCACGGTGGCCTTTAGTCCCAGCACTTGGGAGGCAGAGGCAGGTGGATCTCTGTGAGTTCAAGTCCAGCCTGGCCTACATAGTTCCAGGCCAGCTGGGACTACAGGGAGACCCTGTCTCAAAAACACCAAAAAAGAAAAAAAAAAGAGTGAGCCCAAACCGGGCATGGTAGGGCACACCTTTAATCCCAGCACTCCAGAGGCAGAGGCAGGTGGATCTCTGTGAGTTCAAGACAAAGCCTGGTCTCCATTGTGAATCCAGGCCAGCTGTGGCTGCAAGGGAGACCATCTCAAAAAGACCAAAAAAAAAAGTGAGCCCAAGGGTGGGGACTGATTGTCTGGGAGACTTCTGTGGCTGGCTGGCAGATTGGAATAGAGAAGGGTGTATACATTTGGGAGTTATTACCTTCCTTTCTTTCCTGATAAAATTGGCAGGTAGAACATGGCTGAGAGAACTTTGTGCTCTGAGTCACACTTGTCTGTGCGCACACCTATAGTGTCTCTGTCACTGAGGGTTACCCAGAACCAACAGGAAAACAAATGCCAAACAAAATTCTCTTTCTGCAATCAAGGGAAACGACAACTGACTTTGGGTATAGAAGGACACAGGTAGGATTTCTAAAAAATGTAAGCACTCTTGAGGTTCTGCATACTAAGGGACAAGCTCTGCCAATAGATGCCCACCTCCTTCTGTTCTATGAAAAAATATTTCTCTATGGCGAAGATTAAGAGTAGTTCAAAAGGAAAGGAAGGGACTGGAGAGATGGCCAGATGTTTAAGAGCACTGGTTGCTCTTGCAAAGGACCCTGGATTCAGTTGCCAGCATCCACATGGCAGCTAACAACCATCTGTAATTCCAGTTCCAGGGGATCCGACATCCTCTTCTGACCTCTGACGGCATTGCACACACATGGTGCACTTACATACATGCAGGCAAAATACTCATACACATAAAATAAAAATTTTTTAATTTAAAAGAGCAGTTCAAAAGGACAAGGTACAGGGGCACATGCCTACTATAATCCTAGCACTTGGGTGGTGAAGGCAGAGGGCCAGAAGTTCAAAGTCATTTTCTGCTATATAGCAAGTTCAAGACTAACCTGGTCTACATGAGACCCTGTCTCAAAACAAACAGGCATAGTGCTGCACACCTTTAAACTCAACACTCCAGAGGAAGGCAGATCTCACAGAGGCCAGGCTGGTCTCCATAGTGAGTTCCAGGGCTACATGAGACCCTGTCTGAGAAAACAAAAAGCAAACAACAAAATGGAGGGGGGTGGGAAAATGTGATTCAAAGGGAACTTGGGCACTATAATTCTAGCTCTTGGGAGGTAAAGGTACGGTGATCTCAACTTTGATGCCAGCATGGGCTGTATAACAGCAAGACCCTGGCTTCTTAGGCCTGACATATCTAACAGACCAAGGCTTTGCCTAGTACTGTTCAGCTATGTAAGGACAGATATGTGTTTAATTGGCTGAAGCTGTTTAGCAAGTTTAAGGCCAACCCGGGCCACATGAGACCTTTTTTTGATACCCCCCCCCCCCAAAAAAAACTCCCAAATGAATGTTACCTTTTTCTTAGAAATTAATCTCAGAAAAAAAAAATTAATCTCAAGTCTAGAAGCAAGGGACATCCACTTGCTCAGGCTTCTACTGAGCCTATGAATAGAGTACTTGTTCAGGCTTACTTGTGCTTTGCTGGTTAGCCAGGTATGTAGCTTTTGTTTAATCACAGGATTTGTAGAAAAAAGATATAAAAAACAGCATGGGAAGAAGCCAGCCAATGTCTGTGGAGAAGGATCTTCAGTGTTGTAGAAGCAATTTCTGTTAGAGCTCTAGGGGTTCCAGTATTCAGGCTCCATTTGGGCTTCCGTTACCTGCTTTTGTTCCATGAGTTGGAGTTTAGACAAACTGGCAATGACAGATTTCTACCCTATAGGAAAAGGAGGTGACCAATCTGAATCTGATTGAAACTTCCTACCAACAGGTCTATGATATTGCATTTAGCCGAGCTGGAGGTGGCAGGGACATGTTTGCCTCTGTGGGTGCTGATGGCTCGGTGCGGATGTTTGACCTCCGCCATCTGGAGCATAGCACCATCATTTACGAAGACCCACAGCATCACCCATTGCTTCGCCTCTGCTGGAACAAGCAGGACCCTAACTACCTGGCCACCATGGCCATGGATGGAATGGAGGTAAGCACGATAGGCCTTGTCCCCCAACTCTAGGCCTGCCTAGTGTATCTACCAGAATGGCTCACAGGTGCTGGCAGTTTTGTGTCCAGGAGATCTTTGAAAATACCTAGAGACATTTTTCATTGTCACAGTTCAGGGCAAAGCATGAAGTGTTCTTGGCATCTAGTAGGTACAGATCAGCAAGGCTGCTAAAATCCTATAATGCACAGGACAACTCCCAACAGTGGTAGTCTACTCAAAATGTCAATAGAGCCTAAATTGAGAAACTCCGACCTAGAAAAAAGGCTGTGTTAAGAACTTATTCCCCCCTTTGGTGAGACATAGTCTCACTCTGTAGCCTAGGCTGGCCTGGAACTCATTATGTATCCCAGGTATCTCAAACCACTGCAATTGCCCTGTCACCTGTGCTAAGAATTTCTAGTAGAGGGCCTGGAGCGCATTGGCTGCTCTTGCAGAGGACCTGGGTTTGGTTTCCAACACCCACATTGCTTCTAACAACTGTCCTTAACTCCAGTTCCAGGGGATCCGATGTCTTCTTCTGGCTTCCATGGGCATTGCATGACACAGGTACACTTACATACATGCAGGCAAAACACTCAGACATAAAAAAAAATGTTTTTAAAGAATTTCTAATAGAGAATTGGAGTTGAAGCTAAGACTAGTATCTAAAGTGAATCAGGTCATGATTATGGGACTAAGTGAAAAAGCAGGCTATTTTCCCCTTTGTTTCTAGACAGATTGTCCAGCTATAGCAGACAGAGAGATAAATACAAGCTCTAAAGTCTGCTAATTTTTATGAAAGGGTTGAATTGTTGGTTGAGGGGATATAGTGGTTAATGTTGGGTGAAGCGAGTGCCTAGACTTCTTACCTTCCAAATCTGCTTTGGTGAGGCTCTTGTTCTGCCTCACTGAGAAGCACAGAGTTGTTATTTAAGTAATTAACAAAGGTGCTTGGTGGATCATCCAAACTCACATTGCCTGGTCCTGTGTTGTTCAACACAGAGACTAAACTACCTGTATATGTTCTTTTATTTCTATTTTCTCATCCTGAGGGAATCCTGTCTTTAAAAGCTTTTAAATCCACAAATGAAACTACTATGCTTAAAATTTTGTGTGTGTGCAGAGTGTTTTCTGTTTTTCTTGCCACACCCTGCAGCTCTTAGGCCTTTTACTTGTATTTCTACAGGTGGTGATTCTGGATGTCCGAGTTCCCTGCACGCCCGTCGCCAGGTTAAACAACCACCGAGCTTGTGTCAATGGCATTGCTTGGGCCCCACATTCGTCCTGCCACATCTGTACTGCAGGTAATCATGGTGGGCAGAAGAAGAATCGGGGAAGTGAAGTTTCCCACTTTTGGCTCCTTAGGAGTATAATCCTTACTGTTTTTCAAGGACAGTATTGAGAAATTTATACCAGGTAACTCAATTCCATACTTGTTAAATTGAAGCAGTCCACATTTCCAGATGATCTTGTATTCTCATTGGGTATCAGGGCATACTCTCAAGAATTTAGGCTCACACAGGCAATTCAAGGCAGGAGCAAGCACTCTCTTGGCTGTGACAGGATTTTTGGCACTACTAGGAGTCATATGTCCCTTATGCCTTTAATGCTTCATTATAAAAAATCTGTACATAGCCTTACCTAGTTAGAGTTGGACTTACAGTTCTCATTTTACTGTTTTCTTTTTGGGTCTTTTTTTTTTTTTTTTTGAGACAGGGTCTCCCAGTAGCCCCAGCTGGCCTGGAACTCACTGTGTAGACCAGGCTGGCCTTGAACTCACAGGGATCCCCCTGCCTCTGCCTCCTGAGTGCTGGGATTAAAGGCGTGCACCACCGCGCCATTCTCATTTTACTATTTTCAAGAGCAAAAAGAGTACTCCTTAAAAATACTAGTCACCAGAATGCTTTTCTTCTAGAAATAATGCAAGTCTATTACTAAAACTAAAACAATACAGTTATAATAAATGAAAACGTAGAAGTCATCTTTTCTCTTTGCTGTATCATTTCTACCTTTGTTCCATGTGACCTTTAACAGTAGTTTGGGTTTCTCATACCAGACTCATTTGGTATATTTGTATACAAATATGCCCTAAATGTGAGTATTTATCACTTACGTCACATAGATAGGACTCTACTCTAGCTACGCCTATATGTCCCATTGAGTAGTAGTTAGGGATAGACAGCTGCCTTCTGTACCCCCATGCTGTCATCTGCCTTCATTATTGTCATCTTTTCTTCCATCCGTGTGGATAGGGAAGACAAGAGAAAAGACTATCAACTATTGTTCATGGAGAGCAGCCTGGCTCTACTGAAGTCCCTTCTCTTGCCCTGGCCAGCTATCTCTGCCTGACTCCCTGCTGTTGTGTGCTGCACTCATCTCAAGTCCCTTCTGTTGAAGGAGCTGTTGCTGAAGTGAGCTTGATTGAGTGCTGAAAAACAAGACCCAAGGGCTTTGGAGATGCCTTGTTATAAAGCAGTACTCCCAGATCATTTGTCACAGATCACCTCCTACATGGGGATCTTGCACCTTGCCCGTGTTATGTGGACTTGGTGGGAGCCTGGTGTTGCTCATGATTAGTCTTGTATTAAGGATTTAATTTAATTGTCATGTATTAAAGACTGGTTTTCACATTAGGGTAGGCGGAAGAATGAGGGGATACTGTGTCTCTGAAGGTCATTGCCTATTTTTTCTGTTCATTTAAAATAAGAGTTTAATATTTTTTTAATTTTAAAAGTAATATCTACATTATATATCACTTAGGAATTGTAGAAAAGTAAATATAACTCATAACCTGGCCAGTCTAACATTACTGCTCTTCTCTTTTTGATATATTCCTTCTGGTCACATTTATATATACACACATATACTTTAAATTCATTAGTATTTCCCATAGCCCTTTACTTAGAGAAAATATTTTTCTTTTGGGGGTTTTATGTTTTGTTCTGTTTTGTTTTATGAGAGTTATATAACCAAGGCTAGCCCTGAACTCTTGATCTTCCTGCCTCAGCCTCCCAAGGCTGATACTACAGGCATGTGTACCATAGCCATCTTATTTTACTGAAGCAGAATTGGAGTTTATTAAGAAAAAGTTATAATACGGATTTATTTTTTTAAATATTTTATTATTTTGCTGGGCGTGGTAGCACACACCTTTAATCCCAGCACTCAGGAGGCAGAGGCAGGCGGATCTCTGTGAGTTCAAGGCCAGCCTGGTCTACATAGTGAATTCCAGGACATCTGGGTCTATAGGGACACCCTGTCACAAAAGACCAAAAAAATATACATACAGGCTGGGCGTGGTGGCTCATGCCTTTAATCCCAGCACTGGGGAGGCAGAGGCAGGAGGATCTCTTGGAGTTTGAGGCCAGCTTCCCTATTACCCCCTTCTCCAGCAGGTACTGTGAAAAGACATATATATATATATAATTTTTTTTTAATTTTATGTGTGTGTGTATTGCCTGCATGTATATAAGTACACCCGTGTCCTGCAGTGCCTATGGAGGATAGAAGAGGGCATCAGATCTCCTGGAACTGAAGTTATGGACCATTGTTAGCTGTCATGTGGGTGCTGGAATTCATAGGCAGATCTTCTGCAAGAACAGCCAGTGCTCTTAACTGCTGAACCATCTCTCCAGTGCTATAATACAGATTTAAATGAGACCATTAAGACAGGGAGAGAAGGGGCTAGAGAGATAGCTCAGCAGTTGAGAGTACTGGCTGCTCTTGCAGAGGACCTGGGTTCAGTTCTCAGCACCTACATGGCAGCTTACAACTATCCTTAACTCCAGTTCCAGAGGATCCGATGTCCTCTTCTGGCCTTTTTGGGCACCAGGCACACATGTGGCATACTTACATACATGCAGGCAAAACACATATACACATGCACATAAAAATAAATAAGATCTATTGCCGGCCATGGTGGTGCATGCCTTTAATCCCAGCACTTGGGAGGCAGAGGCAGGCGGATCTTTGTGAGTTCGAGGCCAGCCTGGTCTACATAGTGAGTTCCATGACAGCTGGGGCTACAAAGTGACCCTGTCTCAAAAAGACAAAAATAAATAAATAAGTAAATAAATAAACAGATCTTTAAAAAAAGAAAGAAAAGAGAAAGGGGGAATGAAATGTAAGAGCAGGATAGTGGTGCCTGGGTACCTGCCATAGAGAAGTAAGTTGCTCAGGGAAATTTTCTGTTTTCTTTTTGAGACAGGGTCTCACTCTATAGGCCTGGTTGGCTTGGAACTTGCTTTTAATTTTTAGGGTTTGTGTTGGCTTGTTGAGATAGGGTCTCACTGTGTGGCCCTGGCTAGCCTGTTACTTGCTATATCAATAGGTGGGCACCAACTTGGGGCAATTCCTCTACCTCTGTCTCCCAATTGCTGGGATTATAGTCATGTGCCACTACATCTAGCAAAACACTTTGACAGTGATTTCAAATTCTTCTTTAAGAGAACCACTAGAGAGATGGTTCAGTGGTTAAGAACACTGTTCTTGGAGAAGACCCAGGTTCAAATCCCAGCACCCACATGACAGCTAACAACTGTCTGTAACTCCAGTTCCAGGGGATCCAACAGCCTCTTCTGTCCTCTGCAAGCATTGTGTGACACAGGTGCACGTACCTACATGCAGTATACATACATGTAAAATAAAAATAATAAAATATCTGGAAAAAAAAATTATTTTCTGATTTTCTGGTCGTACTGGGGATTAAACCCAGGATCTCAAGCATGCTAAGTAAGCACTCTACCACTGATTATAGGCATAGGTGGGAAAACTTTTTACTAGCACGTATCCATACAGTACTTGATCTCAGTCATCTACACAAATCATTGAAGTTTAAATGTCTGTAAAATAGGAAATGCAAATCAGATATAGTCATCAGAAGTATCTTTAGCTACTGAAGTTTTTTTTTTTTTTCCCTTTGTCTTTTTGAGATGGTCTCCCTGTAGCACCAGCTGTCCTGGAACTCACTATGTAGACCAGGCTGGCCTTGAACTCAGAGATCTGCCTGCCTCTGCCTCCCAAGTGCTGGGACTACAGGCATGCGCCACCATGCCCGGCACTACTAAAGTATTTTTAGTGGCTCTGAGTGGCATATTGTGGGGTCTGTTTATCCCATGTCCTCTCCTGATTGTTGACTCTGATGTCCTCATCTGATTCCCTAACCCTGGCACAGTAAATGGAGCCTAAGGACACCTGGAACATGGAGTCGAGACCTAGATTTGAGTCCTGGCTCTACTTCTCACTCACTGCTACATAGCCAAGTGGTATTGGGGGTGGGGAGGGGATGCAATTCTGATAGCATTACTGAATCTCGCTTCACTCAGCTAAAAAGTAAACCTTCCCTCGCAGGATTTTGGTGAGCAAGTGCATTGCAAAATATGACTCATTCTCCAAATGCAAGGATTGTTATTCCCATTATCTGAGTTGCGATCTTGCTTACTGGCTTTTTTGACCCTAGCGGATGACCATCAGGCTCTCATCTGGGACATCCAGCAAATGCCTCGGGCCATTGAGGACCCTATCCTGGCCTACACAGCTGAAGGAGAGATCAACAATGTGCAGTGGGCCTCAACTCAGCCTGACTGGATCGCCATCTGCTACAACAACTGTCTGGAGATACTTCGTGTGTAGTGTTGGTGGCACTTCGCCTACCAGGCAGGGGCTTGTGTGTTTCTGCCTCTGCCCCTCTCCCTGCAAGTAAGAAGAACATGTTTCCAGTGGCCAGTATGTCTATTGTTGCTTTATACCCACTGTTTCCAGAAGCTGCTCTAGGAGTCCAGGCCAGTTTCCTCTCACTGTCTGTGCCGGACTCAGTGTTGTGTGGCACCACCTCAGCCCAGGGCTGAGTTTTAAGATTTTCACTCCTTTCCTCTTTGCTTCTTCAATTAAACATTTCTGTATATTTGTTTGTCAGCTGTTGTGTTCATGAACAGTATAAGCACTGGCTCTGTTTGTATCCATCTGTCCCAAATGTTTGTTTGCTGCCCAAGGCAGAAGTCCATGTCTTGTCCCCATTCATGTCCATGTTAGCACTTAAGTGGGAACAAATACCAATTTAAAGTTGTCTTTCCTCCTGGTTATCAGTGTCTTTAACAAACCTCAACTTTGTATATTTTTTATCTATCAGGCTAATTTTTTTATGAAAAGAATTTTACTCTTCCTAGTTTTTTTCCTTTGTTTCTGTCCCCTCTCTTTGTACCTTCCTCTCTCCCTTCAGTGCCTGGAGTAGGTACCGGGCACTAGACCCCAAGAGCAGTTTGCCTTCCTGAGTCACAGCCTGAATAGCACACACTTGACCAGGAGTTCCAAACTGCCCTGGTGCTCTGAAGTCTACTGACTCATCAACTTTTTCTCAGTCTGGATCTTCTCAAGGCCCTTACAGGCTCTGGGATAGACACAGGAAGTCATCCAAAGCTCCACTGTCTGCCTTCATTGATGGGCACCTGGTAGAGGAAACGATAAGCAACTGACTAAGAGGCTTGGCTGAGGGAAAATTATTTCAGGAAAGCTAAAACTTAGAGCGTGTTTCTAGTACCTGGTTTCAGAATCTATTTTTCCCTCCGTATCAAAACTTTTGATAGGCAAGAACAGTCTCGAAACTAAACTTTGATATTTCTGTTTGTTGAATTTCCTGTGCCTGGTGGGATTTTGGCCCATCTTTGGATTGAGTAGTCTGAGTAAGAGTCTTCCTAAGAGGTACCGTCTGTGTGTCTGACCCTGTACATTATCTTTAGGGTAGGATATACAGGCAGTTCTCATAAAGGATAGACTAATCAGCTGTGGCAATCCCAGGCCATCAAGTAAATAGCTACAAAAGAATCATGGGCTCCAGGGTCAGCCATCTAAGACTCCCCAATATATGACATTTGCCTTCACCCCAGTGTAGGTTCTGAGCAGTATTGAACTTGTAGGCTGCAGTTGGCCATGTTGACTTTCAGGCTGCAGGTGTCTTGTTTCCGTTACATGAATGAGTTCCATGGAGAGAGCTTGTGTGTGATTTTTTTACTTTAAATGAGTTCCTGGCAGTTTGGGACATGCTCTGGGGAAAGTTTGCCTGGCTCATGCACTGCTAAGGAGCCTGAAGGTTTCTTAGCTTCTCTGACATGAGGAAAGTAGCAGGCCTAAAAGTTGATGGCTTTACCCACTTAGCTGTCATCTGCTGGAGAGATAGAAGTTGACATGCAAATTCTTGTGGCTGAGTCTTCCCTTTCTTCAGCTGATGTAGTTGTATGCCAAAAGGCATAGATTGTTTTACCATTCTACACAGGCTTGTCTCGAGGTAAGACTTTTTCAGTTTCCTCAGCCTTCTTAGTTTGTCATTCAGATTTTTGGTTTCTGTCTAGACAACTGCTTGAAGGATTCACCATGCAGTCACCCTATATCTGTGCAGACATAAAGCACAGCTTGTGATCACCTCTGCTTTTAGTAATGTTTGCCAGTTGGGTACAGGGTCCTCAAGGGTAGCAGGCCAGCTGATGGCTGCTGATTTTGGAGGCCTCAGCTTCTTCTGTGGAGAATATGTAGTGGAAGAGTGGTAGCAGGGACTGGTCCTGCCTGGAGGTCCTCTTGAGTTCTGAGTAGACTTTAACTTGGGCAGAATGATGGATTTGTCAGCTGGAATTTGAAAATAAACTTCTAAAAAATAGCATTATTAGAATAGATCTAAATGAGTTATCTCTGTTTTGGAAACCAACCACTTTCAAAGGTGTTTGCCTTGCCCTGTGGACTCTGTCCTCTTTAAGTCCTGCAGTGAAGTCTTCCTAATCTGTACTCAACCTGAGACCCAGGTAAGACCTTTGCTGCTACCTCTACACAGGCACCCACAGTTCAAAATCCTGGCATTCTGAAGTGCCAGCTCTCTCACCATCCCTATATAGCATAAACAGGTGGCCCTCATGGCTAAGGAAGTGATTTCTGTAGTCAAATATAGAAAGCCCCTTAGTCAGGTCTGAAGCACAGGTATGTTAAGGGTTCAAAAACAAGTCTCTGTTAAAATTTGCTCCAGTTCTTAGACTGTGACAGTGAAGTGGGTAAGGACCTCCAGATCTGCTCTCCTCCAATGGCTGCAGTTCTGGACTCTGGTGTGGCTGCAATGGTGTTTTGACTTGCTTTTGGCAGGACAAGCCATAGGCTGTGGCATCTGCTTTCCGTGTCTGCTGGGGGGAGGGGGGAGGGCATGCTAAAGTCTCAGTTAAGCCTCAAGTCTCTACCAGCAGAGAGCTGAACTGCTGAATGGATCTGAGGCTTCCATGGGCTTGAGCTTTTCTTCTTAGGAGGTTGGATCCCTCTCCTGGCCTGCAAGGTTTAGACTTAAAGAGCAAGGACAACTGAGTGAGAATTTTCTATCACAATCAGGATTGGTTTAAGAACAGGAAAAAAAAAAAAAAAAAAAAAAAAAAAAAGAATCCTACAATATTTTGATGATGGTTATAGGTGAAGTTTTAGGGGGAGATTTAGGATATAGAAGAAAATCAGTATTTCTTTTGGTCAAAGGAAAAAATATTAGAGCGCAAAGAGAGTTTCTGGAGGGAGAAACATCCAGATTGCTACATAGCTTTGGTGTGAGCCTGTGCTGTCAACCTAGGTTGGCCTTCCTGGACCATTAATCAGACATCTATGGCACTGGGTTACTGTGGACAGGACAGGATGACAGCTCAGGGCAGAGAGAGCCCCTTCTTGGAGCAGGGCTGCCATAGGTGATATCTGGTAGTAAACTTCTACAAGTATTGGATATCTATGACTGTGTAAGAAGATGAGGTATTTTGTTTTGTTTCTTGTTTGAAATGGGGTCTTGTTTTATAGCCAGGCTGGCCTTGAACTCATGATCATTTTACCTCAGCCTCCTGAGTGCTGGGATTACAGGAATGTGCCACTGCCCCTAGCATGCATGGTTCTTCTTACAGATCTTTCCTCCTCTCTCCCTTTTTCTTTCTTTCTTTCTTCCTTTCTTTCTCTCTCTCTCTCTCTCTCTCTTTCTTTCTTTCTTTCTTTCTTTCTTCTCCTCTTTTTTTTTTTTTTTTGTGGTGATGGGGATCAAACCCAGGGCCTCTCACACATGCTAGGCAAGTGTTCTACCACTGAGCTATACCTCCAGCCCCTTCTCCCTCCTTTTGTTTTTCTCTTTCTCTTACCTTTCCACTATAGAATGTTCTCCCTGATACATCATGGTCCTGAATAACTAGGCTGTAAGGACATATAGGAGCTGTGGGGTTCACCAGACATGGGTGGGCAGAACTGCCCCTCTGTTCTTCCGCATTCCGAGAATATGACAGCTCCTTTGACTTGGAAGTAGAGAGTACACTTTGAAATAGAAGCCTCAAAGCACAGTTTTCCTTTACAGTCTGTGCTCAGGATGAGGAAGGTGGGGCATACTTGTCTAATTAGTTTGTTTTCTGAGAAGAGAGCTGATCTGAGCAAGGTTACCACAAATACTGGGCCAGGCTTCCCAGTGTATAGTTGTCTGCTCTGCTCTGGTGAGGCAGGTGCTGAGGTTCTCATGTTGTAGAGCTTGCCCACTGCCCACTTGCATCCTCCCCTCCCTCCCACACTGTCACTGCTGCTTATGGTCAAATTCAAGCCTGTGGTTGTACGGAATGAGAAGGTTCTCTCCAGCTACTATCTGGTTGTCATTTTTTAAATAGGGAAACATGCAGGTGCCCTCTCAAAGAGGCTTGGACTAGTGTGTCAAACCAGAAACAATAAGCTAAGGAAAGTCTAAACTCCAGAGGAAAGATGTTGACAGCCTATGCGACAGCTGGAAAATACACAAGCACCCACCTTTGTGACAGCCCAGTGAACTGTACCATCTTCTTTTTAAAAGAAATGTTCTCACCTTGGGTTGATTGTGCTATTCAGTGTGTTATAAAATTGTTGAGCTGAAGCTCTGAATTACTTTAGTCAAGTATGAGTCACTTGCTTTGGTCCCCATGTATTTTATGATCCCTCCTCTGTCAGTGACTTTTACTCCCCGCCCCCCGGAGTGTGAATTGTAGCATGATGTATAAACCTCTATGTAGAAAAATGGAAATTTCTTGTTCTACAAAATGTTAAGCTCTAACCAATTCATTTCTGTGCCCTTTAGCCTAGTGTGTATGAACTTACTTTCCTGTTACATATTTAAACTTTACCTCTATTCTATAGCTTTTGTGGCATCTTTTGTTCAGGTGGAGAGGAAGCTGCCCCTTTGCAGAATTGTACTGTAACCATTTTTCTTTTATAAATATTATTTTCACAGGGCTGATTGTATACAGGGCTTGTAATAAAATTTTAACACTGTGCTGTAAACGAGCTGAGGAATCCCCACTGGAGGCTACTTCAAAAGCACCTGAAAGTGGAGCATTCTTTCTGGAACGTTACTTCTTCATACAGATATTTAAATCTAATTTTCACCCTTTCATTCTGTTTCAGCCTCCTGTATAAGAAGTACCGTATTTTCTGCCCATCATACTTTGTAATAAAACTTGAACATGTATAGATTGAATTTCTTGTGATAAATTCAATTCTTCCCAGTTTGCTCCTGTGGTCATGTTTCAGAGACACTGACTGGGGGCATTAGGCTCCACCCAGTCCCTCACAGTAGTCTTGATGGCCCAGCACATCATCTCATATCTCTTAATCACTCACTTTTTATTCAGTTAAGAAAACCTGGACACTCATTCTATGCCAGGGACCATGATTGTTTACACTTTGCCAGTGGAGTCATTCACAGAGACAATTTTTTGTAGTATTCTTCAGTAATAGGGCTATGTTCAGGCACAGTAGTAACCCTGAGATCACCCCTGCCTGGGTGGGAGCCAGAGGGGATCACCGAAATGTCACAAGATGAAGGATGCCAGATTCAGGATTGAAGACTGAATCTGTCTGGGAATAAGGAATGTCACTTAAGGCCAAAAGGATAGCCTTATGAACACTCGGCATGGTGGTGTATGCTTTTAATTCAGCACTATGGAGGCAGAGGCAGGCCCATCTCTGTGAGATATAGGCCAGCTGGGTTTATATAGTGAGTTCCAGGCCAACTGAGGCTACAGGGAAACCCTGTCTCAAAACAAGAATAGCCATATACAAATTTATATAAGCAAGAAAGAATATGGACATATGCAGGCTTACAACCATATTCAGAGAATTACAAGTTGATAGGTTAAGGGGCTAGAGAGATGGCTCAGTGGTTAAGAGCACTGGCTACTCTTGTAGAAGATACAGGTCTAGTTCCTAGCACCCACATGGTAGCTAACAACCATCTGTAACTCCAGTTCCAGATCTGATGCCCTCTTCAGTCCTCGGACACCAGGCAAGCACATGGTGGTACATTTATATAAATGCAGTCAAAATATTATGCACATAAAAATGAAAATAATTTGGAGCCAGGTGTGGTGGTGCAGGCCTTTAATCCCAGAACTTGTGAGGCAGAGGCAGATCTCTGTGAGTTCGAGGCCAGCCTGGTCTACAAAGTGAGTTCCAGGACAGCTGGAGCTACAGGGAGACCCTGTCTCAAAAAGACAAAAAAAAATATTACGGGGCTGGAGAGATGGCTCAGGGGTTAAGAACACTGGCTGTTCTTGCAGAAGACCTGGGTTTGAATCCCAGAACCCACATGGCAGCTAACAACTGTCCATAACTCCAGTTCCAGGGGATCCAACAGTCTCTTCTGTCCTCCGCAGGTACTGCACAACATGGTGCACTTACCTACATGCAGGCAATACACGCATACAAGTAAAAAATAAAATAAGCTGGGCGTGGTGGCACACGCTTTTAATCCCAGCACTTGGGAGGCAGAGGCAGGCAGATATCTTTGTGAGTTCCAGGCCAACCTGGTCTACATAGTGAGTTCCAGGACAGTTGGGCCTATAAGGAGACCCTGTGTCAAAAAGGACAATAAAGTAAAATAACTAAAATATTTTATTATTACTTTATGTGTATGAGTGTATTGCCTGCATGTAGGTAAGTGCACCTGTATCATGCAATTCCAGAAGAGGTCAAAAGAAGACATCAGATTACCCTGAAACTGGAGTTTAAATAGCCACCATGTGAGTGGTGGGAATTGAATCCCCGTCCTCTGCAAAAACAGCTAGTGCTCTTAACTGCTGAGCCACCTCTCCAGCCCCAAACATCACCTTTAAACTGGAACCTTCATTATTCCCCAAGGTCTGTGTTAATATTATAAAACACAGTCCAGCTTTTTATTTATTTATGTTTTACATTTATGATTGCTTTCCCTGCATGTATATAAGTGCACCACATGTATAAAATGCCTGTGGATGCTAGAAGAGGGCATTAGATCATCTGGAACTGGCATTACAGATGGTTGTTTGACACCATGTGAGTGCTGGGAACTCAATCTGGGTCCTCCCTACAAGAGCAGCCAGTATTCCTTTTTTTGAGACAGGGTCTCCCTGTAGACCCAGCTGGCTTAGAACTCACTATGTAGACCAGGATGGCCTTGAACTCAGAGAGATCCTCCTGCCTCTGCTTCCCGAGTGCTGGGATTAAAGGTGTGTTCCACCACACCCAGCAAGCAGCCAGTATTCTCAACTGCTGAGCCATCTCTCCAAGCCACCACAGTCCAGCTTTTAAAAGTCCCACAGTCTTAGGCTGAACATGCTGGCCCATGCCTTTAATCCCAGCACTGAGGAAGCAGAGGCAGGTAGAGCTCTGTGAGTTGAAGGCCACCCTGTCTATATTGTGAGCTCCAGGTCAGCCAGAGTTATATAATGAGACCCTGTCTCAAAGAGGAAAAAAGTCCTACAGTCTTTAAATTTTTCAACACTAAAAGTTGTGTCTATTTAAAAATCCAAAGCTGTGGGCTTCTGTAAAATTAAAAACAAGTTACTTGCTCATTCAAAAGGGAAGAACTGGGGCATAAAAACAAAGTCAAAATCCAGCAGTGAAAATCCAAATCCTGTAGCTCAGTATCAGGCATCTGGGACTCATTCATGATCTCCTGGGCTCCACAGAGCTTGGACAGCCCCACCTCCCCAGCTCTACATCTGTAGCACATACAGGTTGTCTCCCAGGCTCAGGCTGGCTCTACTCCATACCTACCATTGTCCTTTGTGGACATCCTGTGGTCCTGCCACCGCCAGTATTCTGTGGTCTCCACTGAACCTGAGGCTGTCCCTTTACCAGTGACTATCCTGGCCTCTGCTGGGACTCTGACCCTGCTACACGGTGCCAAACCTCAGCTTCTCTCCACAACCCTTTTTAAGTCTGTAGCTTTCTTGGCTTCAAAACCAGTACCACCGAATGGGTGACTCAGACATTGCCAAGTTTGCTGCCAGCTTGAGATGCAGCCTTGGCCCCTTGAGCCACAGCTTCTGTGTGCTGACCCTGAGGAAAAACTTCTCAGATTTTACCTCAATAGTGCTGATCCCTTGTTAATTACAGCTTGTTCTTTAGCCCCAGTATGACCAAAACACACAAATTCTTAGTCAAATATCAAGTGACTGGCCCTTAGTCCAATTCTTAATCCAGTCCTTGCCCCCTTCTGAAATTTCAGGAGCCAGGCCTCCATGTTTCAGCATTATCTTTCAAGCTTACACAACTCATTAAACTGAGCACTGAATGACTTTTCCAGCCCCAAACTACAAAATCCTGCAACAAAGTAGATCAAAGGCATTAAGAAGCCTTGGTCAGGTTCATCATAGCAACACTCTACTCTTCCAATTTCCTGCTCTAGTTTCCTTTTTATGACAAACGCCATGAGCAAAAGCAACTTAGGGGAGGAAGGAAAGTGGCTTACACTTCCAGGTCATACAGCCTATCACTGAGGACAGTCAAGGCAGGAACCCAACAGGAGCTTGAACCAGAAACCATGGAGAAATTTCTCTCTCTCTCTCTCTCTCTCTCTCTCTCTCTCTCTCTCTCTCTCTCTCTCCCCCTCCCCCCCCCCCCACTCTTGCTCTTACTCTTGTTTAATCACACTTAGCTTTCTCTCTTATATGGCTGTCATACCACCTGCCCAAGAGATTGTTGTCCACAATGGCCTGGGCCCTCTCACAGAATAAGACAATCTCCCACAGGCCAGTCTAAACAACCCCTCAGTGGAGTGTTTCCTCTCAGATGACTCTAGGCTATACAAAATTGACAAAGGTAACTAGGGCATATGCTAAATGAAAGAAGTCAATCACAAAGACCACTTAGTATATACTTCCATTAATATAAAGTGTTCAATAGAAGTAGATCCATGGAGGCAGAAGAAAGTCAGTGGTTGTCTAGGGCTGTGACAAGAGGAAATGGGGAATGATAGCTGATTGGTACAGTGTTCCCTTAGAGTGCTAAAAAAGCAGGCAGGCGTGGTGGCGCACGCCTTTAATCCCAGCACTTGGGAGGCAGAGGCAGGCGGATCTTTGTGAGTTCCAGGGCAACCTGGTCTACATAGTGAGCTCCAGGACAGCTGGGGCTACAAGGAGACCCTGTCTCAAAAAAGACAAAAAATGTAAAACAAAAAAAGCTAAGTTGTCCATATGGCTTTTAGAAGAAAAGATTAAAAGGGCTACCTTATAACAGGGAGACATTTCCCCTACTAGGCACCATAGGCAAGTAAAGGAAAAGCCCAGTGCCAGGAATGGACTCCCTCTTTTGAAGCTGTTGATCAGGGGTCCCATAGATCCTCAAATAGTACTGCCCATTGCCCCTGCTTTTGGTTACCCACCAGAGCTTCATGATAAGCCACTATTGCTGAAGACAATACATGAGCTATAGAACGAACAAGGAGAAATCAAGTTGGTGCTGACTTCAAAGCCTCATCTCTACTAGCTAGCTTTCATAGCGCCAGAAGAGGAAATTTGTCATCAACCTTACCCAGCTGTGAATCCTGCAAACTACAACTGGCCTGGTAAGGTATGAATACCAATGTAACTGTGGTACAAATATTGTAGAGCAACCAACCACTTTCTAATTGGATTTAGGGTCTGCTTCATTGGATGGAGTCCTATGTAACACTGATATCAAGCCTAGAGACTAGACAGCTCACAGGCCATGGGAGAGCACCTAATACTATTATTCTGCTAAATATAGTATTAAACTGACTCCTAATGGCTTATTGTTATACCAATAGATTAGTGCATTTCTCAACTCTAAGAGAAGCTTCCTTGTGCAGCAGATGGTGATTAACACAGAACCACAACTGGCCAACGTGGAGAGAATAAGGTTGCAGGCTTCTTATTTTTGAATAGAATACCTATATCAAACTTCTGCCTCCCAAGGCTCAGGGATCACTGCAGAAGAAAGGGTGAAAAGATTATAAGAGCCAGAAGAAGTGGATGGCCACAAGGAAACAGGGTTTTCCAGACAGCTGGCCAGTTATTCATATGGACTGACAGCAATGGTGACAACATACACAAATCCTATTTAAACCCAAGCCAGATAAAATCCCAGCATAGATGTGGGGAAGTGGGTAAGAAATCCCAACCCTACCTGAGGAACTGTTGGCAATTAATGACTGCTAGGAGGAAGAGAGTCAGTCCTGTTTAAGGGTGAGACTCTTGGTAGGTTGACTAGGCTCCAGTGGATAAACCAACTGGGACACCTAACTCCAAAGGCTACAGTATAAATATAATAAAAATCACTGTACACTTTAAAATGGTGCTCTGTATCATGTGTAAAATATGCCAATACAGTTGTTATTTGAAAACAAAACAAGGGGCTGGAGAAATGCTCACTGGTTAAGAGCACTGGCTGCTCTTGCAGAGGACCTGGGTTCAGTTCCCAGCACTCACAAGGCCTAACTGTCTGTAACTCCAGTTCCAGGGGATTCAACACCCTCTTCTGACATCGGCAAGCACTGAACACATGAGTGCATTTACATACATGCACACAAAACATTCCTACACATAGAATAAAAATAAAATTAAAAAACCCCACCAAGGTGGGCCTGATGGTGCCTGTCTTTAATCCCAGCACTTGGGAGGCAAAGGCAGGTAGATCTCTGAGTTCGAGACTAGCCTGGTCTAAAAAGTAAGTTCCAGGTCAGTCATGGATACATAGTAAGACCCTATCTCAAAAAAACAAAACAAACAACAAAAACAACAACTATAATTACTATCCTGTCCTCAAAAAGTTTAGTGGTAGAGACAGACAAACATTTTGACATGAAAAAGGAATTGCTGGGTTGGCCAGATGGTTCATCAGATAAGGTGCTTGCCACCAACTCTAATCCTTGGGACGGATATGATAGAAGGAGAGGACCAATTCCCACAAGTGTTCCTCTGACCTCTACATGTTAATTATTTTTGAAAATAGTGCTCAGGGGCTGGAGAGATGACTCAGTATTAAGAGCCTTGGCTACTCCTGCAGAGGACCAGGGTTCTGTTCCCAGTACCTACATGGTGGCTCACTGTTGGGGACCCCTGCTGTTTTGGGTTGTAGTCTCTCCATGTCCAGATAGCCACAAGCCGGCTCGGCACAAATGGAGAGACTCCTCTTCTCAGCGGGGCGCCTTCTGCTCTCCTTCCTGACTCACCTTTTGAAGTGCCCGTCACAGATACGTGTCC
>NW_008349234.1:824436-825990 GCF_000622305.1 Nannospalax galili | reverse complement strand
GCTTTTGCTACTGCCTCCACACTATAAATATCCTGGTTTCCCCCTAATAAATCGGAGCTGTATCACGGAGCTGTATCACTTGTCTGAAGCTGTATCACTGAATCCTGAGTCTCACTGCACCCGGAACCAGCCTGTGATACAATCTCCCCGGAGGGGGCTGTCCCTTCGTAAACATTCACTCGCGAAGATCCTGCTTTCGCCGTTCCTGCACCTCCCCTCCGGTGGCCGACGGATAGCGTACACAGAGGGAGTGCCCGGCAGCTTGGAACGGAACTCTCCCGGCAGCTGACAGCGACCCCCAGAGGCGCCAGCATCCGGTAGCCGCGGAGAGCCAGGAACCCGCCCCAGCGGCGCACGAGAGACTGGCGCCACGCCAGCAGCTGGTGCTCCGAGATCCCCAAGCGCCCGCAGCTGGCACCCAAAGTGGGGCCTCCAAACTCCGCGCCAGCCAGCAGCTGGCACCCCCTGAAATGCAGAATTCGTGAGTATCCCCTTCCATCAGAAGGGCATCAGAAATCTTTTTTTTTCCTTCGTCTCCCATCAGGAGACTAAAAGGCAGCTGTGCCTCCAAGCCACCCAACTCGTGGGGCCTGGCAAATCTCTCTTTCTTTCGTCTCCCATCAGGAGACTAAAAGGTAGCTGTGCCCCCAAGCCACCCCACCCTTGGGGCCTGGCAGTCTCTTCTATTTTCCTCCTTTTATTTCCAGTCTGAGAATGTTAAAGACAGAGAGGAAACTGAAACTTTCTGGTCAGGGCTACTCCTTGACGTCAGCTGAAGGCCTCTCTGCCCCCTAACAGACTCCGGCTGTTGAGAGCCTCCGAACTCCGCGCCAGCCAGCAGCTGGCGCCCCCTGAAACGCAGAATTTGTATCTCTCCCACCAGGAGAGCAACAGAAATCTCTTTTTTCCTTCGTCTCCCATCAGGAGACCAAAAGGCAGCTGTGCCTCCAAGCCACCCCACTCGTGGGGCCTGGCAAATCTCTCTTTCTTTCGTCTCCCATCAATAGACTAAAAGGCAGCTGTGCCTTCAAGCCATCCCACTCGTGGGGCCTGGCAGTCTCTTTTCTCTTTTCCTCCTTCTAAAATAAACTTCCCTAATCGGTTTTGTTATCCTGCCCCCAGGGTACTCAAACCACAGCTAAAACCAGTTAGGTGAGAATTTAAATTAACTAGCCCCTGCAGAACACTTGAAAGTTCAAGGTGGCTCGCACCATATAAACAAACGAACAAAAGATTTAAAAAGGCCATTTTTTTTTCCTGTAGTCTGCAGCTAGGCTTGTGCCTGTCAGAGCATTGCAATCCCCTGGTGTCAGACTTCTGCAGGAACATGAAGCGCTAGACAACACTATTTTCCTTTTATAATGGGTAATTCAGCATCACGCCAGAAAAAACTCCAAATTCGCTCCCTTAAAACCCTGCTTAAATCAAGAGGACTTAAGATCTCCCAAAAAGAAAGCTCAAAATTTTGGAATGAAGTATATCAATTTGCACCCTGGATCCTATCAACAGACATTTCTGATCCAGAGGTCTGGACTAACATTGCATATCTGGCTC
>NW_008349234.1:821965-822480 GCF_000622305.1 Nannospalax galili | reverse complement strand
AGAAAACTCAAATTATGAAAATTCAGATTAGCTAATCCCTGCCGAACACCTAGGAATTCAGGGTGGTTCACAGCTAGACAAAAGATTTAAAGTGAGACTTTTTTCCTGTAGCCTAAGGGGCGGTAACCTGCAAAAGCAGCTTTTAGACAAAAGATTTAAAACAGGCAATTTTTTTCTACAGTTTAAAACTCCTGCCTGTCAGAGCAGTGCCAAGTTACTGTAAAACATTTAACATCTTCTCTTTACAATGGGAAACTCAGAATCACGTCTAAAAAAAAGACAAATTCGTTCCCTTAAAATCCTACTTAAAACCAGAGGATTAAAAATTTCTAAAGAGGAAAGCTTAAAATTTTGGAATGAGGTGCATGGGTTTGCACCCTGGATCTTATCAACAGACACATCTGATCCAGAGGTGTGGAACTTTCTTTCACATTTAGCATATAAGAAAGAAAGCCAAGAAAAGCATAATTTTCCTCTCTCCTTCTTCCCAATAATGGCAGCCATCCAGCAGTGTT
>NW_008349234.1:800541-814286 GCF_000622305.1 Nannospalax galili | reverse complement strand
TTATGTTGGCTTAGCAATCCCTTGTTTGCATAGCTCCTATCCCTTGTTGCCCCCTGGTAATACTGTATATTATTTTGATACTTGCTCACTGTTTTATAAGATTTCTTTGCTGACAAATTACTGCCATTGTTGAAATCACTACAAAACAGGTCATGGTCAATTATCAGACTTTGAGTTCTCCCGAGACAGATGAGTTGGCCCTTAGGGCTGGTGATGGCACTTCTCCATTTTTAAATCAAACAGGGGGAGATGTTGGGGACCTCTGCTGTTTTGGGTTGTAGTCTCTCCATGTCCGGATAGCCACATGCTGGCTCGGCACTAATGGAAGGACTCCCTTTCTCAGCGGGGCGCCTTCCTCTCTCCTTCCTGACTCACCTTTTGAAGTGCCCATCACAGATACATGTCCTCCGGCACAAAAACTGCCAGGTTTTTCCTGTGTGATAATCAGGCACTGTCTGACAGCCTGACAGAAGCCCACCACCACATGTAAATGGGGCATCCTACAAAGCACCTATCAACTAAGGCTTTTGCTACTGCCTCCACACTATAAATATCCTGGTTTCCCCCTAATAAATCGGAGCTGTATCACGGAGCTGTATCACTTGTCTGAAGCTGTATCACTGAATCCTGAGTCTCACTGTGCCCAGAACCAGCCTGTGATACAATCTCCCCGGAGGGGGCTGTCCCTTCGTAAACATTCACTCATGAAGATCCTGCTTTCGCTGTTCCTGCTCCTCCCCTCCGGTGGCCAACGGATCACGTACACAGAGGGAGTGCCCGGCAGCTTGGAACAGAACTCGCCCGGCAGCTGACAGCAACCCCCAGAGGCGCCAGCGTCTGGTAGCTGTGGAGAGCCAGGGACCCACCCCAGCGGCGTGGGAGAGACCGGCGCCACGCCAGCAGCTGGCACTCCGAGATCCCCACGCCCACAGCTCACAACTGTCCATAGCTCCATTTCTAGGTAGTTTGATGCCCTCTTCTGGCTTCTTTGGGCAGTCCACTCACGTGGCGCACTTACATACAGACAAACACATCTGCACATAAAATAAGTAAATCTTTTTTTTAAAAAGTTAATGCAGCCAGGTGTGGTGGCGCATGCCTTTAATTCCAGCACTCAGGAGGCAGAGGCAGGCAGATCTCTGTGAGTTCAAGGCCAGCCTGGTCTACATAGTGAGTTCCAGGACAGCTGGGGTGGGCTACAGGGAGACCCTGCCTCAAAAAGACCAAAAAAAAAAAAGTTAATGCTATGGTATAGCCATGCATGAAGGGTTATGTGAGTGCCAATTAGCACAATCTGAACCTAAGTGTAGAATCGATTTTTTTTCTTTTTGAGATGGGGTCTCCCTTTAGCCCTAGCTGGCCTGACACTCACTGTATAAACTAAACTGCCTCAATCTCACAGAGATCTGCCTTCCTCTGCTTCCTGAGTGCTGGGACTAAAGGCATGCATCACCACGCCCAGCCTGATGTTTTTATTAATAGGAAATGATGCCTAGATGAATCTTGAAGGAAGAATAAAATTTAGTTAGGTGAAATGAGTGCTGTTGCTAAGCAGGTCTGTTTAATAAGGAGTTGAAAGAAGCAGTAGGAGCAATCTGTTGTTTGTAGTCTGCAAAGGATAAGGAAGAAGGGGTCAGTCCATCTTTAAGGAAGTTGGATCATATTTTTTTTTTAATTAGGGGGGCTGTCAAGGTGGTTTAGCAGGTAAAGGCTCCTGACAGCAAGCCTGATCACTTTGGTTCAATCCCCAGATCCACATTGTAGGAGAGAACTAACCACTGCAAGGTATCCTCCAACCTCCACATATGTCATGGCACACATAACCACACACATCGTACACATACACACACCAATTAAAATGTAATAATTTTTTAAATTCATGGACTGGTGGCTTATGTCTGTAATCCCTGTACTTGGAAGGCTGAGGCAGGAGGATCACTATGAATTCAAGGCTAGCCTGGGCTACAGTGAGACTGTCTTAAAAAATTTGGCTAGCTTAGTGGTAGTGTTTGCCTAGCATGCTTGAGGCTCTGGATTTGAATCCCTATGACCTCTCCTTGACAAAAATAAGTGAACTATTATAGTTAAGAATTTGAAGGAGGCACATAGTGGGTTCCAGGACAGCTGGGGCTACAGGGAGACCCTGTCTCAAAAAGACAAATAAATAAATTAAATAAATAAATAATAAATAAATAAATTTGGAGGGGGCTGGAGAGATGGCTCAGCAGTTATGAGCACTGGCTGCTCTTCCAGAAGACCAAGGTTCTGTTCCCAGCACATGGTAGCTAACAACTCTCCATAAATCCAGTTCCTAGAAATTCAGTGCCTTCTTCTGACCTCCATGGCCATTGCTCAACATAGGTGCACTTACATACATGCAGACAATACACATAACATAAAATAAAAATAAATAAAAATACTTCTTAAAAAGAATTTGAAGGAGGACTTTAAAGCTTCACTGAGAAGGTGACAGCTGACCTGAGTCTTAAAGCATGATTTCACCAGTGAAACAATGAAGGACACTCCAGAGAAACAACAACAACAAAAAAAAATAGTATACATTTGTACTGAGACCCAGTGTGATGGCAGTCATCTGTAATCCCAGAAGTGGGAAGACAGAAGGATGGTGAGTTGGAATGCCCTCCTGTAGAAATGTAACATCAGAACATGAGAATGCAAGATGAGCAAGTTGATCATGGGATCGCATATGTAACAATATAAATCTGTCCCTGTGTGCAGTTCACCCATTATCCTGCTTGTTAAAAGAACTTACCGAAGGTCACACATAAAAGGAAGAAATACTGAATCTATCCAGTCAAATTCCAGAGGGCAAAAATTCAAGCATCCTTCACACTACCTTGCTTTTTTAACACATCCAAGCTCTTTGGACTTAATCTCACCTTGGCAAACTTCTACAACATTTTTCATAGTTGCTACTTTGTTTCTTCTCATTTCCCATAGTTTCCTTTTCATGGTTTTCTCTTTTGAGAGAGAAGATGGAAAATAAAGATGGCAGTTTGACTCCAAAAGGCTTGCTGGGTCCTACTTTCTCTCCCCAAATGCCTGTGACTCATCTGACTCTGTCCCAAGGTGTCTCTTGGGATTAGGAGCCTGGGTTTCTACAATCACCGCTGTTACTTTACATACGACTTTATTACTTTAAACTCCAATGGTTTATACTGTTTTCACCCTTGTTTGGTAAAACAACTGATGCCTCACTGTAACAGAAAAAAAAAAAATGTCTAGATCAGAAACACTTAAAATCTGGACAAGTCACTTCTCTGGCTGGGATGGGTTTTGTTTCTTTTTGTTGTTGTTTTGTTTTGCTTGAGACAGGGTCCTGGCTGTCACAACCCTCCTTGCCTCGGGTAATAGTAACTATATATACACTATATATATATATATATATATATATCCTATAAAGAAAAAAAATATATATAGTTCCTTTACCTGTAAAACAAGACTGTTGAACTACACGTTTTTTTCAGCAACAAAACATTTATTATTCTGGACCTGCTTTGCGTTAGGAAGGAATACGACTGCAAAATCAGTTTCATAACTCACATGAATCTCGGCTAGATCACTGGAACAAAATCTGGCGTCTCTAAGCAACCGGGAGGCGTTGAAGACTGGGTCACTTCCTAGCCGTGCTCTTGGCAGAGGCAGGGCAGAAGAGAGTACCGGAAGGCGGGCGGAACGGACTTGGCGGGATCCGGGGATGTGTTTATGCAACGGACCTAGGAAAGGAAGTGTACCGTTAAGGGTCCCCACAGCCAGCCACCACCGGGCTGCCGTGGGGTCGTTCACCGTTGTGCCGCTTCAGGTGGACCTGAGCCTCTGCGTTTCTGGAGGTTAGCAAAAGCGGCAGGAAGGTCCAGACCTCATTGTTCCGACCACAGACAAGGCGGGCTGACCTTGGCCTCTCGGGTTTGCACCTTGCGGCCAGGGCTTGGAGCATGATGACCTCTAGGGCTGCCTCCAGACTCACCAGGGCAACTGCCAGAGGCTTTCTTGTGCGAGGCCTCGGGTTCCGTGTGACTCCTCGGTGCGTCTCCCATCCGGAATCCCCTGCCTGCCGTCCAGCTCCAGACAGAACGCTGCATGTCACCGCGGCGGCCTCCGCCGGACACAATAAGTGGTCCAAAGTCCGGCACATCAAAGGTCCCAAGGACTTGGAAAGGAGTCGAATCTTCTCTAAACTCTCTCTCAGTATCCGCCTGGCGGTTAAAGGTGAGATATTGGCGGTCACTACTGCTGGTTGCTGATGCCCTTTCAGGGTCTGAGGCTTCACTGGCCCCCCGAAGCTAGACTAGAGCCGTTCATTTCCTTTACCTTCTCCAACTGCCGTTGTTGCCCTGCCTTATAAACCTCAAAGCACCTCCCTTCACTGGATAGTCCTACTTTCCTTTCCAAAAAAACTGCCCTTAGGAAGACAGAAAAAGTGACTTACTCTGAGGCTCCAGGTAGCTAGGTACTTCATAGTGAAAGGGTCAGAAGTGTGTCTTTCTCGAAACAAACCGAGCCTTCTGAAGTTGCTTACTAGCATTGGAGGTTATGATAGGAGGTCTGAATCAACTCATTCATTTCTTGCTTAGTTTCCCGCATAGAGTTCCTGAGACATTTCCTTGGAAGGTCGGTTTGGAACCATGTGTTTTTCTCAGTTGTGCAGCCACTTTTTATGTCTTTTTTCTTTGTAGTGTCAGATACTGGTAGAAGCAGAGAAAAAAGTCGTGTGAAAAGCATGGCTTCAGATAGGAAGATGTGGATTTTGTCATTGACTAGGTTAGTGCAGTGACCTTGAACAAGTGGCTTAACTGCTGAATTTCAGCCTTGTGTAAAACAGATAATAAGGGCTGGAGAGATGGGTCAGTGGTTAAGAGCACTGGCTACTCTTGCAGAAGAACGGGTTCAGTTGCCAGCACCCACATCGTGGCTTATCAACCCACTGTAACTCCAGTTTCAGAGGACTGATTCCCTCTTCTGACCTCTGCGGGCATTGTAAAACTTGAGTGCACTTACATATATGCAGGCAATACACCCATACACATAAAATAAAAATAATAAATAGCTGGGCGTGGTGGAGCACACCTTTAATCCCAGCACTCCGGAGGCAGAGGCAGGCGGATCTCTGTGAGTTCAAGGCCAGCCTGGTCTACATAGTGAGTTCCAGGACAGCTGGGGCTACAGGGAGACCCTGTCTCAAAAAGACCAAATAATAATAATAATAATAATAATAATAATAATAATAATAAAATAATATTTTAAAAAAATAGGAATAATGCCCATCTTGAGGTGGTTTACAGTACATAAGAGATAATGTTAACTTACCCCTATAACTCAAGCTTAATATTTCTCTTTGCTTCCTTTTCTCACAAAGTCTTTTTTCTTTAATTGCATCAATTTATTTATTATTTATTTACTATTTTGTCTTTTTGAGACAGGGTCTCCCTGTAGCCCCAGCTGTCCTGGAACTTGCTATATAGACCAGGCTGGCCTGGAAATCACAAAGATCCGCCTGCCTCTGCCTCCCAGGTGCTGGGACTAAAGGTGTGCGCCACCATCCCTGGCTCAAAGTCTTGATAGCAAGTTTGACCAACACTATTGTTTATTTTGTTCAGGCAAGGGTTATACAAGATTATCTAATATAGCCCCCATTCTCGGAGACTGAGCATGATTTCAATGCCATGTGAGCATTTCAATGATTATATACAGAGTAACAGCAAGGGGTGTTAAATCTGAGATTGTTACTGGGGTTGAAGAGATGGCTCAGTTGTTAGGAACACTTGTAGCTCTTACAGAGGACTGGGTTCAGTTCCCGGTACCACATGACAGCTAACAACCACCTGTAATTCCAGTTCCAGGGGATCCAGCACCCTCTTCTGTCCTGCATGCACATGGTGCACTTTTGTACATACAGGCAAAATACTCATACACATAAAATAAAAATAAATTTAAAAAGATACTGTTGGGGCTGGAGAGATGGCTCAGTGGTTAAGAGCACTGACTGCTCTTGCTGAGGACCCGGGTTCGATTCCCAGCACCCACACGGTGGCTACCGTCCTTACTCATATAAATAAAATAAAAATAATAAAATATTTTTTTAAAAAGATACTGTTACCATCTATATCTTTTTAACCTCTTCCACTGACAAAAGTGGAGCTTGCTAAAACCTAGCAAAATTATAACCAGCCCTAAAGACAGAGTGAATTAGGAGCTATTCCAGACTGGATATGTAGCCCAGTGGTAGAACATAGTGTTTAGCATGGGTGAGGCCTTACGTTCGGCTTCCCATACCCTCCACCAAAGAAATTTCCCAAAATTCTTCTTATTCCAGTCAAATCACTTGATTTAAGTATTTTTGTTGAGACAGAATCTCACTCATTATTTAATCCAAGCTCCTGCCTCAGCATTCTGAGTGCTGTGATTATATGCATGCACCATCGTGCTTAGCTAGATGGAATATTCTGTGTGTGTATGTGTGTGTGTGTATTTATGTGTATGTAGGTGCATATGCATGTGGATGTGTGTGGAGGCCAGAGGACAACCTTGGGTGTTTTTCCTCAGGAGCTATAAACCTTACTTTAAAATTTATTTATTAGTGTTGGGGGATGGGTATGGGTGTACACATGCCATGGCACACATATGGAGATCAGAGGACAACTTCGTGCAGTTAGTTCTCTCTTTGCACCTTTATGGGGTTCCAGGAATCGAACTCAGGTTGTCAGGCTTGTACAGCAAGTGTTTTTGCCCACCTAGCCAGCTCTCTGATCCTATTTTTTATTTTTTGAGTCAGGGTCTCCTCCTGGCCTGGATTTCACCAAGTAATCTAGGCTGGCTGGCCCATAAGCCCCAGGGATCTTTCCATTCCCGCCTCCCTGGTTCTGAAACTATAAGCTGGTCCCAGCATCTTCTTTTATATTTGCTCTAGGGATCACACTCAGATTCTCTTGCTTGTGAGGCAAGTGTTTTACATACTGAGCCATCTCTTCAAAACCGTAGGTAAAATATTCCAATGAAGAGTAATGTATTATTGTTTGGGTTGGGAGAGGCTGGAAATCCCTTATCTCTCCCATATTGTGATGTACTTTGATCATTCTTTTCTCTTTATCTCAGAGGGAGGCCCCAACCCTGAGCTCAACAACAACCTGGCCAATGTCTTAGAGGTGTGTCGCAGCAAACACATGCCCAAGTCAACCATTGAGGCAGCGCTGAAAATGGAGGTATGTCTTCAGTTTGACATTGTTATTCCACAACCCCCACAGGGTCCTTGTTTAGAAAGCCACTATACATTCCTTAAATTATCAGAGAAAAGAGTAGGAATGTGGTTGACACTTTCAACCCAGAGGCCTTTGGGGATTCTTTATCCTTAGCCATTGTTTGGAAGAACGTGACAGGAAATAGGCTAGGTAGACAGTGTGGAGAACCAGAGTCTAGAGCTACTTCATGAAGCTGGGAGAAGATGGGTAGAAAGATCACATAAGATATGGGGAAAACCCAGACATTAGGTTGGAGAAGGATTTGCCTTTCTCTTCAGATGCTTATGTCTAAAGAGAAAAGCAGTAGAAAGGGAGAGGTTAAGGGCAGTGGTAATGGTGGGAGGGAGAGGGATGTACAGCTCCAGTGAAGGGACACTGTTTCTTCTGGAAGAAGTAAGAAATTAAAGAATAATTCTTTTTTTAAAGGTTTTTGTTTGTTTTATTTTGAGACAGTCTTTTTATTTATTTATTTATTTAATTTTTATTTATTTATTTATTTATTTTTTGGTCTTTTTTGAGATAGAGCCTCCCTGCAGCCCCAGCTGGCCTGGAACTCACTATGTAGACCAGGCTGGCCTTGAACTCACAGGGAACCTCCTGGCTCTGCCTCCAGAGTGCTGGGATTAAAGGCGTGTGCCACCATGCCTGGCTAGGGTCTTTTTATGTAGTAGGTTGGCTAGACATTCATGATCTCCCTGTCTCAGCCTCACAAGTGCTAGGCTTACAGAGGTACTTGATTCCCCACAATAATCATCCTAATAGTTAGTAGTTACTGGGTATTGGTTCCAGGCCAAGTACTTTGATTAAAAACTCTGTGTGTAAGATCTTGGTGAATCCTGAAAGTGACCTTAAATGGAAACTAAGGCACAGAAAAGTTAGATGACTTGATTTAGGTCGTACAGAAAATAACAGACTTGAATTCAGGCAGTCAGACTCCAGAGCTCAGCCAGGGGTCCTGTATTTCATTTGTGGTGGACAGGAGAAGTCATCAGTTGAAAGCCCCTGGAAAGGTACAGGGCAGGGTACTTGGGATCAATAGTGGATGAGTTAGAGCATAGGGAGTCCTGATGAAATTGGTCATTAGATTTACAATGTTTGAATATTGATATAATGCTGATTTCAGTGGTTCTTATGGAAAGGTCGGGGTGTATAATGTTTCTCTAGCAACACTCAGCAATCCAGGAGTAGGGGCATTGAGAATTGGTACATTGGTTTCACATGGAATGGAGTGCGGAAGGATGAATAAAGGTGCAAGTGACTGGGATAGTTTTGGGATCTGCTTAGGGAGGAGTGGAAACAAGAACTGGGAAAAACTGTTCAGGAACCAGGGAAACAGACTCCCTTCAAAGAAGGGATAGTACTTCCAATGACCTCAAAAGTTGATCCCATTGGCCTCCCTGCAGAGGATGAGGACAAAAATAAAGACTTGAGAGCCCAAGCTCACACCTTGAGAGGCCGTTCCATGGAGCCAACTTTTTGGTGTCTGTGGTTTGGAGCTTTCATGAAGGACATTAGGAAACAGAAAAATATATTCATGTTGTTTATTGCAGAAAACTAAGGGCACTTATTTGCTGTATGAGGCTCGAGGCCCTGGTGGCTCTTCTCTGCTCATTGAGGCATTATCAAATAGTGGTTCCAAGTGCCATTTGGACATTAAACACATCCTGAACAAGAAAGGGTAGGTGTGGGGTTGGAGGGATGGGGGGAAGGGGACAGGACCTTTTGGTTCCAAATCTATGCAAGACAAATGCTATTGATCCTGGTGGTATTTCAAGTTGCAAGTATGCTTCTTAGCAGAATTCAATGTGATAATTTCCTTTAGTGTCCTCTGAGTGAGGGAGGATCCCAAAGACACATTCATCAGGATCTTTCTCCCATTATTCCATCTGTAGCCATATAATGTTCCAGCCTTGAGATATTCCACCAGGATGCCAGGTGTGGTGGTGCGTGCCTTTAATCCCAGCACTTGGGAGGCAGAGGCAGGCAGATCTCTGTGAGTTCGAGGCCAGCCTGGTCTATATAACAAGTTCAGGACAGCTGGGGCTACACGGAGACCCTGTCTCAAAAAAAAAAAAAGATATTCCACCAGGACAGCAGTCTTTTTTGGGGGTTCTTTTTGAGACAGGGTCTCCCTGTAGCCCCAGCTGTCCTGGAACTCACTATGTAGACCAGGCTGGCCTTGAACTCACAGAGATCTGCCTGCCTCTGCCTCTGCCTCCCGAGTTCTGGGATTTAAGGCATGTGCCACCATACCTGGCAAGGACAGCAGTCTTAATGGGACAGAAAATGATAAGCAAAGTCTTTGTGTCCTTTCTGTATCCTTCAGACTCTTACAGGGACAGAAAATAGAAGGTGGGGATGTTCTGGGAAGGTCCTCTTACTCAGCACATCAGTTGCATCTTCAGGAAGAGAGCTACTTTGTATCTCTGTACTACAGAGGCTCAGTGGGGAGGGTTAGTGTTAGAATGCTGCTCTTTGTGGAAACTGAGTGTCTAAAAGCATTCACCCATCCCTTCCCATTTCCTTTCCTGTCAGGGGAATGATGGCTGAAGGAGCACGCCACTCCTTTGACAAAAAAGGAGTGGTTGTGGTTGGAGTAGAGGACAGAGAGAAAAAAGCTGTGAACCTAGAGCGTGCCCTGGAGCTGGCAATTGAAGCAGGAGCTGAAGATGTCATGGAAGCTGAGAATGAAGAAGAAGAGAACCTTTTTAAAGTAAGTGTGGGGGCTGATGAGATGGCTCAGCAGTTGAAGGCACTTTCTGCCAAGCTGATGACCTGAGTTCAGTCTCTGGAACCCACATAGTGGAAGGAGAGGACTGACTTCTGAAAGTTGTCCTCTGACCTCCACATGCATGCACCCATACACATGCATGTTTACCCACATACATGCACACAAAAAAATGAATAGTAAATGCTTTTTTATAAAAGTGAGTATGGGCTTGAAAAATGGTTCAGTGGTTAAGAACACCAATTGCTCTTGCAGAGGACCTGGGTTTGATTCCCAGCACCCACATGGCAGCTAACAACTGTCCATAACTCCAGTTCCAGGGGATCCAACACCCTCTTCTGATCTCTGTGGGCATTGCAGGACATGGGTGCACTTATACACATGCAGGCAATATACTTATACACATAAAATAAAAGTAATAAAATAAGAAATATTAAATAAATAAATTAAATAAATAAAAGTGAGTATAAGCTGAGTTCCAGCACTTGGGAGGCAGAGGCAGGCCAATCTCTGTGAGTTCAAGGTCAGCCTGGTCTACATAATGAGTTCCAGGCCAGCTGGGGCTACAGGGAGACCCTGTCTCAAAAATACCCAAAAAATTAAAAAATAAAAAAAGTAAATATAAAGCTTAAAGCACCCATTGCCATGTGGGTGCTGGGACTCAAACCTGGGTGCTTGATGGGCTTCCAGGAGGTCCCTAGTAGACACCTTAAGGTGTGCTTCTCTGGTTTCTTCTTTCTCATGTTTCAAGATAGAGGTTAAGCAAAGAATTTGCAGAGGATGATACAAGAAGGATTCTGAACACTGAAAACTATGAGCTTAAACCCAGTAATACATTACAGCATAGGTAATTCCATTCAGGACTTTGCAAAGTTCTGTCTGGCTTTGTCTTATTCCTGTCTCCTTACTGACTTTCTTTTATCCCTAGTTTATTTGTGATGCCTCTTCACTGCATCAAGTAAGAAAGAAGCTAGACTCCCTGGGCTTATGTTCCGTCTCCTGTTCTCTGGAGTACATCCCCCATTCAAAGGTGCAACTGGCTGACCTTGACTTGGAACAAGCTGCTCACCTCATCCAGGCTCTCAACAACCATGAAGATGTGATTCACGTTTATGACAATATTCAGTAACCAGACTGTATGTGTCTTTAGGCTCTTTCTTATGCAACTGGCAGCCCATCTTAGAGCACAGGCTCCTACAGCATCTTCTGAGACTGAAGTAGGTGGGGAACCTAGCTGTTAGAAGGTCTGATGCTGTGACTTAGAGCCTTAAAGAAAAGGGACTTCTACACTTTTTTGAGGTTAGCTCTTTTGGTGTCACAGGACCAGAATGGGGCTAGCTAGCTGATCTGCCTCTGATAGCAGATGACTGGCCCATGTGGGGATTATAAGTGTCCTGTGATATTGTATAGTGGAAATTGATCTTCAATAACAGTGGTGAATCTTGGATGCTCTGTTGCTGGTATGACTCTTGAGTTGCCCTGAGTTTGTGTCCAGCCGTTGAACTGGACTAACTTTGGAGCCCACAAGCTTAGTTCTTTACTCCAGTTCTAAAGACTGCTTTTTTTTCTTTTTGCTGGCCTGTCGGCCTAGCCTCATCACTCACTCTTGCAGCTAGTAGTTCTTGAACACCTTTCTTGTATACAAATTGTGCACCTTTCTTGTATACAAATTGTGCTTTTCTAGAGTACTGGCTGTTCAACTAATGCTCTGTGTTGATCCTGCTCTAAGATGAAGGACCTCACAGGGAAGACACAGAGCTGCTCTCCATGGGAGCTGCCCCAGGGCAGTGTGGACTGCTGTGCATCATCTTTGTTCTCTTTGTGTGGCTTCTGTTCCCTTTTCTACCCAGGAGCTTAGGGTAGCTCCATAGGAAATCAGGTGTCAGTGAAAAGGGCCTCTTTAGGCCCTACTTTAACCTACCCCTGTGTATTCTAATGTAGATCACAGTGAACCTGTCAGCAGATTGGATTGCTTTACTGAAAGGTTTATACCCTGCTAGGTTTGAAAGCTTGAGGTCCTTAGAAGGCCAGTTCAAACTCCTTTTCCTCACTGATGCCAAATGATGGTATACACTGGTAACTAGAGAATAAACAGGGACAAAAGGAAGAGTGAGGGCTGAACCAGCAATTTGACCCATTGTACCTTTGGCTCTTAATAGCTACTTTTAGGTTTAGAAAATTTAGCAGTGTCAGCTACCTGTGCTGGAGCATATCAAGCATGCTGGACCTGGAGTGGCTTTTGGATTTCTTTTATCCACCTGCTTATAAGTTGTTTGAGCCAGTTCAGAGCTCAAAGTAATTTTTCTGAAGGAGCATCAGGCTATAAAGTATGGAAAAGAACTAAAAACAAACTATGAATAATGTCTTCAGCTTCTAGGAGAAAACAGCTGGAAAACCAGGGCCAGGGGAAGAAAACCAGGAAAACAATCCAAGATCATGCCAAAGCAGGTGCCCTTACATCTCATAACTGCAATACCACTTGGGGGTCTTCAGTTTTGTTGGAGATAAATCATCTAAATATCTGAATAGCACACCATCAGGATGGGATAACTTTGAGTTTATATGCTGCTTTGTAATTGATAAGATAGCTCCATATGTTACTTGATTTTACCAGTAAACCTATAAAATAGAAGAAGGAGCTGGGGAAATGACTTAGTAGTTAAAGTGCTTGCTGCGTAAATGTGAAGACCTAGTTTCAAATCCCCAGAATCCACATAAAGGTAGCTCTCGTCTGTAAGCCCAGTCCTCCTATGACAAGATGGGAGGCCAAGACAGGAGCATCCCCTGAAGCTCATGGACCAGCTAGCCTTATGTACATGGCAGCAAAATAAACAAGGTGGTTGGTGAGGACTGACACTTGAGGTTGCCCTCTGACCCTCATACACATGTGACACGTGTGTACCCACATTCATATACACAAACATGTACACACATACGTGCACAAAAGATTAAAATAAGTATTTTTTGCAAAATTATTTCATACCAGGGGCTGGAGAGATGCCCAGCAGTTAAGAGCACTTTTTGCTCTTCCAGAGAACCCAACTTTGGTTCCTGCCCTCATATACACATAAATAATAAAAATAAACCTTTAAAAAAACCTGTCTTAGGCCAGGCACAGTGTCACATGCCTTTAATCCCAGCATTTGGGAGGCAGAGGCAGGAGGATCTTTGTGAGTTCAAGGCCAGCCTGGTCTACATAGTGAGTTCCAGGAGAGCTAGGGCTACAAGGAGACCCTGTCTAAAAAAAAAAAAAAAAAAAAAACAAAAAAAAAACACCTGTCTTATATGGGCTGGAGAGATGGCTCAGTGGTTAAGAACACTGACTGTTTTTGCAGAAGACCTGGGTTCGAATCCCAGAACCCACATGACAGCTAACAACTGTCTGTAACTCCAGTTCCAGGGGATCCAACAGCCTCTTCTGTCCTCCGCACACACTGCATGACACAGGTGCACTTACCTACATGCAGGCATAACACTCATACACATAAAATAAAAATAATTAAAAAAAAAAAAATCTACTATCCTCGGGCCTCTTGGGGCTGGAGAGACGGATCAGCAGTTAAGAGTACTGGCTGCTGATGCAGAGGATCCAGGTTTGATATGGCGGCTAACAACCATTCTTAACTCCAGTTCCAGGGGATACGATGGTCTCTTCTGACCTGGAGCATGTCACAACATGGGTGCACTTACACGCATGCAGGCAATACACTCATACACATAAAATAAAAATAAAAACTAAAAAATCCTTTTCTCTTGTTTAT
>NW_008349234.1:791806-800474 GCF_000622305.1 Nannospalax galili | reverse complement strand
CAGGCGGATCCCTGTGAGTTCAAGGCCAGCCTGGTCTACGTAGTGAGTTCTAGGACAGCTGGGGCTACAGGGAGACCCTCTCTGTGAGTTGAAGGCCAGCCTGGTCTACATAGTGAGTTCCAGGACAACTGGGGCTACAGGGAGACCCTGTCTCAAAAAGACCAAAAAAAAAAAAAAGCTGTCTTATACTGAACAAGTGAGAATGGGTCTAGTACGGCATCTCATATTAATAGGCCTTGCTTATAAAATAGCTCTGTTTTAGAAATGTTGAATATAAATTAAGGTGAAGGAATCTGACATTTCTAATCTGAGAAATCTATATTAAGGAAGACTGTTCTTAAAAGAACTTGGCTACTCGTGTGAACAGCTACTCATGTGAACAGGCCTCTTCTAATCTAGTAGAATTTGTTAATATGTATTATGGGCTGGGCATGGTGGTGCATGCCTGTAGTCCCAGCACTTGGGAGGGAGAGGCTGGCGGATCTCTGTGAGTTCAAAGCCAACCTGGTCTACATAGTGAGTTCCAGGCCAGCTGGGGCTACTGGGAGACCCTTTCAAAAAGACCAAAATAAAACCCTGTTGTGTTTTCTTTGATCAGGCCCTGCTTGCTGTACTCTGCAGTAATGGCTTTTATGCAGATGGCTCTACACTGACCCTTGGTAGTGCCCTGCACTCTACTGCAATTAATAGGGAAGGGCAGAAATAGACCTTGTCCTGAAACTTTTCTGTTGTCTCTAGATCTGGTATAGACCATAAAATAGTTAAAGTAGCCACAGCCATATATAAGGTATTAAAAATTATTTTTCTAATAATATTTTACATTAAGCTAGGTGGGTGGCACACACCTGTAATCCCAGCACTTGCAAAGGCAGAAGTGGGAGGATAGCTGAGAGTTTAAGGTCAGCTGGTCTACCTATAAGTACCAGGCCAGCCAGGGCTGCATCATGAGATTTACCTCAATAAAACAAAGAAAGAAAGAATATTTTATGTCATAAAATGTTTATAATACTGAATTAAAAGGATACAAAATTTTATGTATATTGGGTTAGGATGTAAGTTAGTGGTAGAGCATGTGTGAGGTCCCTGAGTTCTATCTCCAACACCAAAAAAGGTATATCATGTACTATTTTTGGAGATTTATTTTTTATTTTATTTTTAATGGGGGGGTATGTGTGGTATGTGCCTGTGTGTGCAAGTCCTGGGGAAGCCAGAGGCATTGGATTCTCCTGGAGCTGGAGTTATAAGCATCTGGGAACTGAATTGAAGTCCTCTGCAAGAGCAGTACATGCTCTTAATCACTGAGCCATCTCTCTTAGTCTAGTTCCCTAACATGCATTATTGTTGTTGTCTTGAGACAGAATCTCCTTTTAGCTTCAGCTGGTCTGGAACTCACTATGTAGACCAAATTTGTCTCCATCTCACAGATCTGTCTGCCTTTGCTTTCTGAGTACTAGGATTAAAAATGTGTGCCACTATGCCTGGTTCCTCTTTTTACTTTTTTTTTGGTCTTTTTGAGACAGGGTCTCCCTGTAGCCCCAGCTGTCCTGGAACTCACTATGTAGACCAGGTTGGCCTTGAACTCACACAGATCCACCTGCCTCTGCCTCTGCCTCTGCCTCCCAAGTGCTAGGGTTAAAGTCATGTGCCACCACTCCAGGCTCCCCTTTTTACTTTTTAAAAAATTTTTTATTTTTTATTTTATGTGTAGGAGTGTATTGCCTGCATGTATGTGAGTGCACCCGTGTCGTGCAATGCCATGGAGGTCAGAAGAGGGCTTCGGATTCCCCTGGAACTGGAGTTAAAGATGGTTCATAGCTGCCATGTGGGTGCTGGGAATCGAACTCGGGTCCTCTGCAAGAGCAGTCAGTGCTCTTAACTGCTGAGCTATCTCTCAAGATGGCCTGAGTTGCCCAGGCTGGCCTTGAACTCATTCTATAGCCCAGACTGGTCTTGAACTTCTGTCCTGCTACTTCAGCCTCCTAAGTGGGTGAGATTATAATCCTGCATCACAGCAAGCCTGACTTACTTTGGCTCTTATAAGTGCTCTTGTGGGGCTGGGGGTATGTTTAGTTGGTAAAGTGTTTATCTAGCATACTCAAAGACCTAGGTTTGATCCCTAGTACCACATAAACTGAGTATAGTGGCACATACCTGTAATTCCAGCACTTGGGAGGGAGACACACACACCACCACCACCACCCCACCACCACCGACAACAACAAAAACTGCACTTGTAGGCAACCACTTCCCCTTTGCTGAGGCCCTGTTGTAATCACAAAGGAACAGTGAGGGCTCAGCCTCTAATCAACTGGAAATTCTATGCTGCTGTTGAGTTACATGTGTGTGTGTATGTGTGTGTGCGTACAGGCGCATGGAGGCCAGAGGACAACTTTGAATACTATCCTCAGAAACGCCATCTATGTCCTTTGATTCAGGGTCTCTCATCATCATTTGCTTGGAGTTCAACAGGTAGGTTAGACAATGGTGAGCAAGTCCTAGGGGCCCCTTTGTCTCTGCCTCCCCAGTGCTGGGATTACAAGGCTATGCCACCATTCCTGGCATTTTTACATGGGTTCTGTGGGTTGAATTCAGGTCTTTGTTTTTGCCAGGCAGGCACTTTACTGACTGAGCCATCTCCCTAGCCCAAGTTAAAAATTATAGCAAGCAGACAATAAAGGTTCAAACTCCAGGAGTTTTTGCCTCTCAGGTTTTTGTCTGAATCTTTACGGATCCTTCTGGAGATACTCTATGAAGAGAAAAATAAGAGGCAGTGGGTCTGGCAGAAGTGAATGCTATGATAAATACCAAACTTGTTTTGACTTTATTTCATGTTCAGCTACTACACAGGATGCACTTTTAAATGTTTTTCCTTCTGCCTTTTGTCTATGCCAAAGGTTATCTTTACTTTTAAAATTGTTTTATTTTTATGTGTGTATGTGTGTATTTATGACAGTGTATACAGGTATCTGTGGAGACTAGAATGGGGCATTGGATCCCCTGGAACTGGAGTTACAGGCAGTTGTGAGCAGAGCCCAAAGTAGATGCTGGGAACTGAACTCTGATCCTCTGCAAGAGCAGCAAGTACTGTTAATTCCTGAACCATCTCTCCGGCCCCGGTACTTTTCTTCTAAAATTTAAAGCTGAGAATGGTGGCACAGGCCTGCAGTCCTAGCAAAGTCCTGTTTAACGTGTTTCCCAAGATACAGCCACCATTAATAATCTGTATTTTTCCACTCTTTGGAGCCAGTCTGCTAGGGAACAAATTCTGGCCCTGCCAAACTTAGACAAGAATTTAACTTCTTTACACCTAACTCTTCATATGTAAAATGGAGATGATAGTAGTACCTATTTTATAGGACTGCTTCATATATATTAAGCACTTAAAACATTGCCTGGCAATAGTAAGTGTTTAGAGCTAGGGAAATGGCTGTGCAAATGTAAGGACCTGAGTTTGAATCCTTGGAACCCTTGTGAAAGTTCACATGGTAGCATCCATGTCTCTAATCCCAGCATTCCTACGAGAGAATGGGAGACAGGAGCCTGAAGCTTGGGGCCAGCAAGCCTGGAGTATACAGCAGGGAACAACAGAGACTTGCCTGCAAAGACTGACACCCAAGGTTGTCCTCTTCCTCCAAATGTATGCTGTGCACTCACACTAACATATGCACATACATATGTACACACAAGATAAAATAGTAAGTGTTCAATAAGCATTGGACTTTTTGCCCACTGAGTATGAACGTTTTCTTTTTCTTTTTAATTTTTTTTTAATGTGTATTCGTATATTGCCTGCATGTAAGTAAGTGCACCTGTGTTGTGCAATGCCTGCGGAGGTCAGAAGAGGCTGTCAGATCCCCTGGGACTGGAGTTACGGACAGTTGTTAGCTGCCATGTGAGTGCTGGGATTCGAACCCAGGTCTTCTGCAAGAACAACCAGTATTCTTAACCGCTGACCCATCTCTCCAGCCCTGAGTATGAACATTTACTATAAATGAAATGCAGTCACTGGGCCAGTGAGATGGCTCAGTAGATCAAGGCACTTGTTGCCAAGCCTGATGACCTGAGTTCAATCTGTAGAACCCATATGGTGGAGAGAATTGACTTCCAAAAGTTGTCTTCTAACCTTCACCCATGCTCTGTAGCTCCAGGTATGGGCATATGCATGTACATGAACACACACATACACACACACACACACACACATACACAATAAGTAAATTTGGTTGAAAAAAAGATTTTAATTTGATTATCTGGGGCTGGAAAGATGACTCAGAGGTTAAGAACGCATACTGCTCTTGCAGAGAAGCCGTTTGGTTCTCAGCACCCATGTCAGGTGGCTCAAAACAACTTGTAACTCCAGCTCCAGGGGACTTAAAACACCCCTTTCCTCTGTGGGCACACCCCACCCCCATACACATAATTAAAACATAATAAAAAGTAAATATTTGTTTTGTTTTTTGAGGTAGGATCTCCCTGTAGCCCCTGCTGGCCTGGATCTCAGAGATCTGCCTGTCTCTGCTGAGATTAAAGGCATGTGCTACCACACTCTAAAAGTAAATCTTTAAAAAAAATGTGATCACCCTATACTTCAATTTGGTTTCCTCCCCAACCCACTACTTCACAGGGTATGTTGGATACTTTTGGTATTCCTATGAGGAAGTTTCTTCATTCTTGTTAGTAGCTACATAATATTTTATTGTATTAATGTATCATAATTTATTTAATCTCTCAATTGATGTTTGTATATCTAATTATAAAAGATGCTGCAATGAATTTTCTTCACCTTTGTTTACTTTCAAAGTACACTTTGGGATAAATTTATACAAGTGGGGCTTCAAAATGAAATCTATTTAGAAGAAAATACCAATAATTTATAACACCATGGTTGTACAAATCTATGTGGTATACACATTATTCTATAACAAACCTTCTATGTGGTATTATACACATTATTCCTTGATAACACAATAAGCTAACTGGTTGAACAGGTGATTCCAGTGTACCCTGCTTTACTTCTAAATTAAAAGAATTTTCATAAAATCAGGTGATAGGTTTATTGGTATTTTTTCTTTTGTAAAGTAACTTCATTGAGCTATCCCCTGAGAAGCCATTCTTATTTTTATTGTTCCTTATCATGTGTCCCAGTGTCTCCATGTTCTTTAAAAAAAGTGCACAGCTAGTATGTAATTGGGCTGCCAGATAGGACTGACACTTTCTCAGGCCACAGCACTGGGGGTAGGTATGGCTCTGATTCCTAGAGGTATCAAATCAATGTAAAACTAGGGAGACAGCTTTGATAAGGCATGCTCAGCTAGGAAGTTTTACAAAGTAATAGTGAGGAGAAAAAGCAACATACAGAAGGTAAAATACCTAACTAAGGGCATATTTGTGGAAATTGCATTCAATTGGTAATGTCTTCATTTAACGTTTTATACACACACACTTTAGTTGTTTTGAGACAGAGCCATGCTATGTAGACCAGGCTGACCTTCAACTTGAGACAATCTTCCTACTTTTGCCTCCTGAGTGCTAAGATTATACAGGCATGTGTGTACCACCACACCCAGCCTGTATTTTTTTTTTTTTTGAGTATACTATTAAATACAGTAGGCATGCTAATTTGAATGACAACTTCATTCTTGCTCACTTGTCTTCTCCCTTCCCCTCAGTGTTAGGTGACCCAGCCTAGGGCCTTGCACATGGTAGGAGAGCCCTTTACCACTGAGCTATAGCCTCAACCTGACAGTGTCTGTTTCTATGCTTATTTTGCAAAAGGCAGTTACATTAGAGCAGAATTAAGTGCTTAGATGAAGAAAGTACAGTGTGCTCTGGGAGCACGTCAGAGGGCCCTAACCCAGTTTGAGAGTTACCGGTCTGGGAAGGCTTCCTTTGGGAGTGATGAAGAAGCAAGGAGACATTAGTTCTCCCTTGAAAAAATGACAGTGGGAACAGAAATGGAAAAGAGCGTTCAATACAGAGAACATAGCACATGCAGGACTAGAGAGGAGAGGAAAAGAGGGAGGGATGGAGGGAGGGAGAGATTGATTGATTCATTGACTGACTGATTTGAGGAACTTCCAGTGTGGCTGCAGCGTAGGCTTGAATAATGGGGTTGGCAGTTGTGGGAAATGTAAGACTCACAGTTTGAGAAGGATGCTAGATCCTGGAAGGCTGCTTTAACTACATTTACATATTTTATTTATCTGAAAGTAGATGGAATACAATGTTTATAAGTAGGGTTTGCCAGGATTGTGTGTCTGTTAGATCACTCAGGTGTGAATACTTGTTAAGTAATCCAGGGAAGAGATTTTGATGGTTTGAACTGGGCCAGGAGCTGGGGGTGGAAGAGAAGCAGACAGATTGGAGAGACATGGTCAAGGCTGGTGGTCAGGGAAGGGAAATAGGGAGGAAGAGCTCACTGTTAACTTAGGTGTCTTGGGGAACTGAAACTAAGACGAATAGAGAAAATATGGAACAAGGAAGAAAATCATGAGTTCAGTTTGGACCCGTAGAATTTGGGGGGCCTGGGGGATACCCAAGAGTGGTGCCTCTTGAATGCATAAGGAAGACCTGCCTGAGCTCGGATCCTCAGCACAAACTGTAACTAGAGTGTGGGAATGTTTGACATTGATGGCTAAAGACAAACAATGGAAAGGAAGCCCACAAAGAAGGCATCTGAAAGGCGGAAGAGAAAAGTTCTTTTCACGTTCAAAAACGAAAACACGGGCTGGAGAGATGGCTCAGCGGTTAAGAACACTGGCCGTTCTTGCAGAAGACCCGGGTTCGAATCCCAGAACCCACATGGCAGCTAACAACTGTCTATAACTCCAGTTCCAGGGATTGGATAGCCTCTTCTGTCCTCCACCAGCATTGCACGACACAGGTGCACTTACCTACATGCAGGCAATACACGCATACATATAAAATACAAATAAAATAAAAAATAAAAATGAAAACTCCTAATTATTATTTAGCTCAGTTAATGGAAAGATTAAAAGAGATGACATGCCTGACAAATAGTAAATGGGTAATATTTTTATTTTCCCTCTCCAGAAAAAAGATTACTCTAATTATAGAATTTCAGTAAATTAGGGACTTGAAATCAAATAAGAATCTGAGACTTCAAACACAAACAGGTCAAGAGAGCTAATTAACTATTAGGGGGTGGGTGTGAAGAAAAAAGGGGTTGTTTGAGATACTAAGAGATTTGACACTCCTGGCAAAGTTACCTGTAAGGGTTTCTAGATGATAGTTGAAAATGGTATCTGAGGAAGGTGATTCTGCAGTCTGACATATGTCACTGGAAAAGTGGACCAGCAGAAGGGAACCCACATTAATTGTGGTTGGGTTGGAATCTGAAGATCATCAAATGTTGGAACAATGGGAAGTTGGAGAAATTAATTACGGTCACTCTTGAAATACCATACAGCCAGTACAATTGTTTCGGAACAATATTTAGCGGCACAGGAAAACAAAATTTGTAAGCACATCACAAAACAATATGAAGCCTATGAAGTAATTTTCTGTCAAATGCTGTGTATCTAGGTAGGAAATAGATAAAATTATCTCTAGGGTGCGGTTTTCTTTATATTTTCCTGCACTTTTCAGTTTTCTTTTTCAAACTTGTGCTGCTTTTATAACCGTGATAAGCTATTTTCTGAAAACAACTCTAGCAGAACTCAGAATGTAGGGATCCACATTCCAGCACTACCCTAGCCCTTGGGGATGCAGGAAAGGAGACCCATGGGTGTGGCCCCGAAGGTCTGAGACCTAGCGGAAGGGGAGCAGTGACGAGGCGGTCCTCCTGCCCGCAAAAGCAGCGCCTGAGCAGAGGACTGACCAGGGGATCGCGCCTGGAAGCACCCACAGCCAGACCTTCCCTGCCCATTCCGCGCGCGATACTAAGCATGGGAGGGGCAGGACACCTGCCCCTGGACTGCAGGCTGCGGAGAGAAAGGCAGGAGGACCCGTGCAGTCGGCTGCCTTTCTCTAACCCTATTCCCAGAGCAGCCTCCGCGGGGATCCGCGCCAACCCGCGCGCCCGCGGAAGGTTCGGTCACTGAGTAGAGGTGGGAATGTGGGCGGAGCTTCGAACCGGAGCTGTGATTGGAGCAACCAACACCTCCCGGGAAGAGGGAGAGCGCCAGCGGGGGATGCACCGAGGCGGGTACTCAGAGCTCGCCTCCTAATTGGCCAATTGAGAGAGGAACCGGGCGCTATCTCGGTGATTGGCAGGCTCCGGACAGCCCTCGGAAATCGTCTTGACTTCGCTCATTGGCATCCTGCAAAGGTAGGCGGGATTTGTTCATCGTGTGGAGCAGATGATTAGCTGGCGGCGGAGAGTGAGGGTGTTGGGAGCGAGCTGGACGGGGGGCGGGGAACGCGGGCGTCCCACTTCTTCCTGGTTATTGGCTGGTAGCGCGAGCGGGGGTGGGGCCAAGGCCCAGCGGATGCCTGCGATTGGCCGATGATGGCATGAGTGACAGGCCGGGAGGCTCGCTGCGCGACCAGCGGTTTGTTTTTCGGAGCGTTCCTGAGGTGGAGAACAGTGGCCGGACAGAGCGACTTCGGGACTGCGGCACTGGCAGGCGGGCGGGCGGAGTGGCGCCGCCGAGGCCGGGCTGGGCGAAGCCCGGGAGCGCCGGGGATGTAGCGGGCCACCCTGCCC
>NW_008349234.1:773454-791265 GCF_000622305.1 Nannospalax galili | reverse complement strand
CGCAGCCAGCGCAGCCCGCGGCCCCCGCGCGGAGCCAGGCCCGCTGCCGTCCCCGCCGCCCGGTTCCCCGACATGCAGCCCCGGCTGCGGAGGTGACACATCTGGGCTTCAGCCGCCGCCGCCGCCGCCGCCGCCATCGCCACCATGGGTGAGTATCGCCACCGCCCGGGCCTGTACCCGCGCTGCCTCGCTACGCCCCGCCCCGGGCTGAGGGGAGGAGGACCCTGGACCGCTGCCTGACAGGCATGGACAGCCCGCCCGGCCCGGAGCTGCGGACCGCCAGCCGCTCGCCTGTGCGCGGCGCCGTGGTGGTTCTGGCTGGTGGAGCCCTCCGGGAGGCCCTAGCCACCAAGCCCACTCGGAAGCCCTCATTTCGGACGGCGCATCCCGAGGAGGGGGCAGCGGGACCGAGGGTCGGAGTTCGGCGCGGTGGCCAGCACCGACCCCACAGAGCCGGCCAGCGAGTCCGAGGGCGGGGGAGCGAGAGCTCAGTGTGGGGCCCAGGCTGGAGCCTGGTGCAGGCCCAGCTGCTGTTGTGTCTCTTCCTTGATTTGCTTTTTTTTCCTGCCTGTGTCATTTCCTTCCCTTTGCTCACACAGGCCGGCTTGTGAGTTCCCGGGGCTTTGCTCTGGAGCTCTGTGCGCGCCCCAGTGCAGGGGGGGAGGGCGTGCTGGGCTCTGCTGCCAGGCGATTAAACGCCAATCTCTGTTATCAACAGCGCGGTTGAGAAATGCTTGCTGCGCTGCTCGCAGATTGCTGGTGGTTAGGAATGGTCGGGCGCTGCGGGTTATAGTTCCTACCCCTACTTTTGGAAAAATCCACTTGCAGTGTTTTGCTGCTCTGTTTTTTATTCTGTGCTATATCTGAAACTTTAGAAAGAAGCATTCGCTACACAAAGGGATCACTATGAAATCATTTCCTTTTTGTCAATATTTGCAATTTCTGTTGGGAATATGTAATCTAAGGAAAGTTTTTAATGTCTTCCAACGCAGTATTTGACTGTTGGACTGAACTAAGGAGAAAGTAACATTTTAAATGTACTTTGCCATTCCTGTCGGGGCAAGTATTGTGAAGCTCTTGTCTCTGATGTCAAGTTTTGTAAAATATTTGGTCTTGACCTAAATTTAAAAAGGGGTAAACTTCCTTTGCAAAAGTGTGCATTGCTTCTGCTCGAATGAAGATGGAATGCTAATGTTTGCTTTGCCCTATAGCAAGGTCAAGTCATTTTTTTTTAAGGAGTTCTTGAGTGGGTGCAATGGCACATTGGCCAGATACTCATTTGTGGCCCATCTCTTCATTCTGGCTTTAAATGAATTGCTTTGTTCTGTTTCATGCTGCCCCTCATACAGCATGGGAAGAGTTTATTCATTTGCTGGGTTTACTTTTTCCTTCCCACCTTCCCATGTTGTGATTCAGAAGTGTTTTCTGAGGAAGGTCTCTCATGAGAGACACAAGGCCTTTCATTAAAGAAAAGTGTATGTGTGTATATATATATATATATATATGTAAATGTTATATATATAAAATATATATATTATATTTATCTATCTCTCTATCTATATATAGCTGGGTGGTGCACTCCTTTAACCCCAGCACTCTGTGGGCAGAGGTGGGTTGATCTCTGTGAGTTCAAGGCTAGCCTGGTCTACATAGCAAGTTCCAGGCCAGTTGGGGCTACAGGGAGACCCTGTCACAAAAAGATTAAAAAAAAATTTATATATTTTCTAATAAATATTTATTGAACACTTCCTATAAATAGGATGCAGAATTCTTTCTGTCCTCTACAGCCTTTAAACATTTATCTTCTATTGCAGGATTTGATCTAAATATTTGAATTATGAACCTGTATTGTGATAGTCTTAAGAAGTGTTTCCTTTTGTCCTGTGGGTGCAGCCTTAAGTCCCAGAGGGGAGTGTGAGATACTTTGAGGGTATGTAGACAACCTCACATTTTACACTTCGATTGCAAAACCAGTGAGTGTCCAGATAATGAGGACTAACATGAAGATAGATGTGAGCCTATTTTCACATTTGAAGACATTCTCAACACATGTATAAGTCTATGGCTAGACCGTGATGGAAGGAAAGGAACTTTGTAAGTTGATTAAAAAGTCCCAAAGAAAAAAGGGAACTTGTTATCTTCTCATTTGACCCCATGTCAGTTTTTAAAAGTTGTCTTTTCACTGGGCGTGGTGGCACACGCCTTTAATCCCAGCACTGGGGAGGCAGAGGCAGGTGGATCTCTGAGTTCAAGGCCAGCCTGGTCTACATAGTGAGTTCCAGGACAGCTGGAGCTACAGGGAGACCCTGTCTCAAAAAGACCAAAAAAAAAAAAAAAAAAAAAAAAGTTGTCTTTTCCAGTGCTGGAGATTGAATTCAGGGCCTTGTGAATGCTAGACAAGACTTATCACTGAGCTACATTCCCAGGGTTAGTTCTCCCTCTCTCACTCCCCCCCATCTCCTTCTTCTCTCCCTCTCTTTGAGACAGGGTCTCCCTGTGTAGTAGCCCTAGCTACTCTGGAACTTGCTGTGTAGACCAGGCTGGCCTTGAGCTTATGGATATCCTCCTTCCTCTGCCTCCTGAGTATTGGGATTACAGGTGTGTGCCACCACACTCAGTTTCCCATGTCACTTGTACAGGACAAAACAGACAGTGGAAACATTAACTACCCAGTAACTGCAGTATGTTAGGCAGGCTAGTTTAAGAGCTACTGCCCTGACTTTCTTGAGCCTTTTCTCGTCATTCTATTTTCTTCCTTTTCTTTTCTGGATGGTGAGCTTGACACATAATTAGAGCCAATACTGATCATTATTAATAATTTTCCCACACTTGGCTGTTTTATTCACGTATATAGAACCTATCGGTATGTGGACATACAGACACACAATCTCTGAAATACTGGCTCCGTTTAGGAGATATAAATAAAAAATGCAGATCTCTATTTTAGTTAGTTTGCTTTAATTATTGAAGTTCTTGAGAAATTCATCTAGCAAACATGGGGGTCCTAGGCCCAATCCCCAGAACCTAATAAATAAACAAACATAGGGTTTAATGAAAGAAACAGATTCCTTAATATTTTCTTTATAATTAAACTCCATCCCAATGAGAAAAGGAATGAAACTAATTTGTCTCCTTGCCCTGCAGGTTCTTTGGTTAATAATCATATTTTCCTAAGCTGTTCTATGCTCCAGACTCAAGCCTGTTTGACAACTTGAGTTGTTAATTAAAACAGGTCAGATTTTATATTGGCTGTTAGCCCCAGTAAGCTTCTAGTGGAAACTACACTTATCCTTGTAAATAATAGGAAATACTCTTTTTCTGTTTGCTTTTTTGACTTTGATATTATGTGGCTATTAAAATTAGGATTGACTAATTATTGGGTTTTTTTTTCCTTGGACATAGTAGAATTTCTTCCAAGTTTTAATAATTATAGTAATGTTAATAATTTCTGGGACTAATTTGCTAGTGTTTATTTGGTCTTTTTCCAGATGAATTTTGAATCTTAGTGGGGTATATTACAAAATGTGTAAATGTGTAAGAACTTGGAAATATTATAGGAATCTAGTGAGCTGAGTATAGGATTAAAGATGATCTAGTTCTGGGCTGACAACTTGGTTTGGAGTTATAATTTACAGAGAGCTAGGTCTGTGTCTTTAGGATTCCAAGGCTATTAGAAGCTCATAAGAATAATCTCAAGTTAGTGTGGCTACAATATGACCACCTGTGTAGACTCAGAATGGTTATCGACTATTTTGAGTGAAACTTGAATCACAGTTTATTACATGTCTATATCACAAATAGAGCCACTGTGTTTTTTTTTTTTTTTTTTTTTTTTTTTTTTGAGGCAGGGTCTCCTGTAGCTGAGGCTATACCAGAGTCATGAGATTTATTTTAAAAAATGACAGTTGGGGGCTAGAGAGATAGCCCAGTGGGTTAGAGTGCTTGTCCCATAAGCATGAGGGCCTGAGTTTGAATGCCTCACACTCACATGCAGTCAGGAATGGTTGCACATGCCTGTAACCCCAGCATTAAGGGAGGAGACAGGTAGATCTTGAGTGTTCCCTGGCTAGCCAGCTTAGCCAAAATGGTGAGCTTCTGGTTCATTGAGTGACCCCATCTCAAGGCAACAGTGCAAATAGTAGAAGACAACTGAAATCTTGTTCAGGCAGCCACGTGTGCACACAGGTGCACCCTCCACCACTCATGTGCACTCCCCCTTGTGCGCATATGCTACACATACACATACCACAATACCATAAAGACTGACTCCTAAAATTAAAGATTAAATAAAAAATGACAGTTGATGCCAGGTATCATGGTCTATGCCTGCATTTGCAGTACTTGGGAGGTGGAGCCAGGGGCAGGAAGATCAGGAGTTCAGTGCCAGCCTTACTACATAGTAAATTTGAGACCTACCTATCTGGTCTACATGAGACTGTGTCTCCAAACCAAACCAAAACAACAGCACTTGGGGGAGCTGGAGAGATGGCTTACCGATTAAGAGGAGATACTGCTCTTCCAGGGGACCCCCATTTCAGTTCCCAGCACCCATGTCAGGTGGCTCACAACTACCTGTATCTCTAGCTGCAGGGAATCTGACATCTTTTTCTCACCTCTGTGGACACACCTGAGTATACACACATACATATATACACACAGACACAAATAAATATAAGTAAAATCTTTAAAAATGTTTGATTTGGGACTGGAGAGATGGCTCAGCAATAAGAGCACTGACTGCTCTTGCAGAGGACCCAGGTTCGATTCCCAGCACCCATATGGCGGCTATGAACCGTCCTTAACTCCAGTTTCAGGGGAATCTGAAGCCCTCTTCTGACCTCCGTGGCATTGCACGACATGGGTGCACTCACATATATGCAGGTGATAACACTTGCACACATTAAAAAAAAAATTAAATAAAAAAATGTTCGATTTTTTTTTTTTTTTTTTTTTTTGGTCTTTTTGAGACAGGGTTTCCTTGCAGCCCCAGCTGTCCTGGAACTCACTATGTAGACCAGGCTGGCCTTGAATTCACAAAGATCCGCCTACCTCTTGATTTGTATTTTGAAACTGAATTTTAGACATTTGTAAAATGTAACTATGCAACAGAACATCCACTTAGGGGAATACAGAGAGGATAAATTTTCCTGGTTCTTTATATGCTGTTTATTTATTCTTTGTCCATTTGACAAGTGCTTCCTATGTTCCACATGTAGTATAAAGTCCTGTTCCTGCATCATACTGTCGCAAGAAGTTATAGGTAGGCAAGGTGAAGCAGAAATATGTAAATAAATTCAGATTGAATATTCTTTATTCAGAGTACTTGGGATCAGAGCTAGGGTTATAACACAGTGGTAGAGTGCCTGCCTAGAGTGTGCGAGACCCTGGGTTCAGTCCAAGGTGGCAAACCAAACAAAGTACTTAGAATCAGAAGTGTTTCAGATTTTGCAGTTTTGTTTTTTGGGAAGGGGGATACGAGCGTAGACTTTACTAGTTAAATATCTCTAGTCTGTTTCAGATTGAGGATTTTCAGATTAGGGAAGCTCAACCAAGAAGTGATTGTATGTACTTTGCCTAAAGTGTTACAGTGGTTCACAAGAGATCAGGGGTTACGCACACACACACACACACACACACACACACACACATAATCTTGTAAGTTTCATCAAATATTAAAATATAATGGTGAGGGGCTAGGAGATAGCCCAGTTTGTAAAGTACAAGCATGAGGACCTGAGTTCAGATCCCTGGTACCTATGTGAATTGCTGAGTGTGGTGGCTTGTGCTATAATCTTAGGTCTGGAGAGGTCTATAGGAGGATTCCTGGGGCTTGCTGGTCAGCAACCTAGCCAAATAGGTGAGCTCCAGGTTTAGTGAGAGATCCTTCCTCAAAAAATAAGATGGACAGAGATAGGGGAAGATACTTGATATCAACTTTTGGCCTCTGTAAGTATATGCACATGTGTGTATGTGTGTGCCCCTCCCTCCCACATACACATGCATTGACCATACAGTCACATTTATATATGTAAAATGGTGATTCTATAGATTCTTATGAGGAAGCAGTGTTTTACTTTGTAATATGTATTTAAATTTTTTTGAGCCATCAATTAATATTGAAAGATCATTATATATTCTAGGAACAGAAAGATAAATGCCACTATTTAACTTTAAGATCTAGCAAAGAGAGGCTGGAGAAATGGCTCAGAGGTTTAAGAACACTGACTGTTCTTGCAGAAGACCCAGGTTCAAATCCCAGCACCCACATGGCAGCTAACAACTGTCTGTAACTCCAGTCCCAGGGGATCTAACAGCCTCTCTGTCCTCCGTGGGCGTTGCATGACATGGGTGCACTTACCTATGTGCAGGCAATACATGAATACACATTAAATAAAATATTTAACTCAGAGGTTTAAGAACACTGACTGTTCTTGCAGAAGACCCAGGTTCAAATCCCAGCACCCACATGGCAGCTAACAACTGTCTGTAACTCCAGTCCCAGGGGATCTAACAGCCTCTCTGTCCTCCGTGGGCGTTGCATGACATGGGTGCACTTACCTATGTGCAGGCAATACATGAATACACATTAAATAAAATATTTAATATTTAAAAAAGGCCGGGCATGGTGGCACACGCCTTTAATCCCAGCACTTGGGAGGCAGAGGCCTGGTCTGCATAGTAAGTTCCAGGACAGCTTGGGGCTATAGGGAGACCCTGTCTCAAAAAAAAAAAAAAAAAAAAAAAATACAAACTCACTGCTACACACACGATTTACACACCCTTTAATCCCAGAATTTAGGAGGCAGGGGGGGCCTGGTCTACATGGGAAGTTCCAAGTCAACTGGGGCTGCAAAAAAAAAAAAAAAAAAAAAAAAAAAAAAAAAAAATCTAACGAAGATTCAATCATGTTCTTTCTGTTTTTAAATTTTATTTTTATTGAGCCAGCTGTGGTGGCATATGCCTTTAGTCCTAGCACTCAGGAGGCAGAGGCAGGTGGAGCTCAGAGAGTTCCAGGCCAGCTGGGCCTACAGGGAGAGCCTGTCTTAAAAAAGACCAAAAAAAAGGTTTTTTTGGTTTATTTATTTTTATGTGTATGAGTGTTTTACCTTCATGTGTATTAAGTGCATCTGTGTCATGCAATGCCTGTGGAGGCCAGAATAGAGTGTCAGATCTTCTGGAACTGGAGTTAGTTGCTGTGTGGGTTCTTGGACTGGAACCCAGGTCCTCTGCAAGAGCAGCCAGTGCTCTTAACTGCTGAGCTATCTTCCTAGGCCCTAGAGTTTATTACTTTTTGAGACAAGATCTCACTTTTTAGTCCAGGCTGACCTAGAACTCACTATGTAGTCTAGGCTACCCTGGAACTGGTGGTGATCCTCCTGTTTCGGTTTCCCCAAATTACAGATGGGAGTCACCACTGTGGGGTTACAGATGTGAATCGCCACTCTTGGCTTCAGCCTTGTTCTGTTTTTGTTTGGGTCTGATGTAGTCCAGACTGAACTCCAATTTAGTGTGTAGCTAAACCTGCCCATGGACTCCTAATGTTCCTGCCTCCATTTCCTGAGTACTGGGATTATAGGTATATACCACCATGCCTGGCCCAACCATTTTCTTTTTGGAATTTTTTATTTTAATTTTATGTGTATGAGTGTTTGCCTTCGAATATGTACATGCATCCATGTTGTGCAAAACCCATGGAGGCCAGAAAACAGTGTCAGATCCCCTGGAACTGGAGTTACAGACAATTGTTAGCCACCATGTGGGCTGGGAATCAAACCAGGGTCTTCTGCAAGAGCAGCCAGTGCTCTTCACTGATGAGCCCTCTCCAGCCCCTCAACCATTTTCTTTTTTTAAAATTTATTTTATGTATATGCATGTATTGCCTGCATGCAGGTAAGTGCACCCATGTCATGCAATACCCATGGAGGTCAGAAGAGGCTGTCTTATTCCCTGGGACTGGAGTTAGGGACAGTAGTTAGCTGCCATGTGGGTGCTGGGATTCAAACCCGGGTCTTCTGCAAGAACAGCCATTGTTCTTAACCGCTGAGGCATCTCTCCAGCTCTGAAACCATTTTCTTCTATGTTTACGTATTACTGTATGTGTGTATGATGTATATGTTTGGGGCATGCATATGCCATGGCATGTGGAGGTTAGAGGACAACTTTGGGGAGCCTGTTCTTTCCTTCCATTGTGGGATTTGAGAATTGAATTTAGGTCATCAACTTAAGTGCTTTCACCTTCTGAGCCATCTTGCTGGCCCTTACCCATGTTCTTTTTTTGTTTTTTTTGAGACAAGAGTCTCAACTGACTGGCCTGGAACTCACTGTGTAGACCAGGCTGGCCTTGAACTCAAAGAGATCCACCTGCTTCTGCTTCCTGAGTGCTTGAATTAAAGGCATGTGCTGTCATGCCTGACTCTTACCCATGTTCTTAAAGAATAACTTTTTTTGCAGATTGAAAATTGGGCCTTAGTTCACATAGTTATGGTAAAATGATTTTTGTCTGGATATGGCCAGGGTGGAGACAGGGAAATATAGGAAATGTCATGAAGAGAAAGTAAAATCTGATTCAGGGACTCTGAAGCACATTCTCCTGAGTAAGCAGTATGATCAACCGATCTGGCAGAGCTAAGAGAGCCTTGGCAAGATGAAGAAATAACATCATTAGTTAAGTGAAAAGAAAGATAAATACTACTTTGGGCTGGGCAGGGCAGTGCATGCCTTTAGTCCCAGCACTTGGGAGGCAGAAGCAGGCAGATCTCTTGAGATCAAAGCCAACCTGGTCTATATAACAAATTCCAGGCCAACTGGGACTTAAAAAAAGAAAACTAAATTTTAAAATATTACTTTGGTCTGGGCGTGGTGGCGCATGCCTTTAGTTCCAGCACTTGGGAGGCAGAAGCAGGAGGATTTTGTGAGTTCGAGGCCAGCCTGGTCTCCATAGTGAGTTCTAGGCCAGCTGGGGCTGCAAGGAGACCCTGTCTCAAAAAGACCAAAAAAAAAAAAATTACTTTGGAAAATTGTATATATGGAAAAGAGAGGGTATATGGCATAGTAAATATCTGGTAGGATGATACTGTTTATTGTAAGACATAGTGCTTCTGGAAACTTTTCTGGGTTTTCAGCCAAGGGAACTCATAAAAGAAGTACCTTAAAATCTTTTTTCAGATATAAGTAATAGTTCAATATGGAAAAGTAGCTTCCTGCGGGAGCTAGAAAGGAGACTGTCTTGTCCTGTACCTAAGTCAGGAAATGGAAGAAGAAAAAGTACATGCAGGGAGTTACAGGGCCTGCCTGACTGCTCCTAACTACTTAGGTGAGTCTCCTTCCCTTCCCTTTCCTTTAGTGTGTGAGCACAGATGTGCATACTTACATACCACAGCACATGTGTGGAAGTCAGAGGACAACTTGTAGGGGTCACTTCCCTCTTCCACCATGTGGGTTTCAGAGATCAAACTCAGTTTGTCAGGCTTGGTGGCAGGTGCCTTTACCCACCAAGCCATCTTGTCAGTCAATGCTTCCACTTAAATATTATTTATTTATTCATATTTTGTATGAATGTGTGTTTTGCCTGCATGTGTATAAGTGCACATTTTTTAGTGCCTAACGGAGGCCAGAAGAGGGTGTCAGATTCCCTGGAATTGGAATTATGAGCAGTTGTTAGCCACCATGTTGGTGCTGAAAACCAAATCCAAGTCCTCTGCAAGAGCAACCACTGCTTTTAAGTGCCGAGCCATCTCTCCAGTTCCCGTGCTTCCACTTTTAAAGTCTGAACTCTAATCCTTGTTTTATAGATTTTTTTTCCCTCTGAATACTCGTACCTTTCCTAGATTCCTTTTTTAACATTTATTTATTTGTTTATTTTGTGTGTGTGTGTGTATGTTTGGAGTGCATGCATGTGTGTAGAGGTTAGAGGATAACTTGTGGGAGTTGGTTTTCACCTTCTACCGTGTGGGTCCCAGAGATTGAACTCAGGCCGTCAGGCTTGGTGGCAAGTGCCATGACCCACACTGAGCCTTTTTTGAGACCATCTCACATAGTCTAAGCTGGCCTGAAACTATCCATGCAGCTCAGGATGACCTTGAACTCCTGATTCTCCTGCCTCCACCTCAAGTCCTGGGATTGTAGACATGTACCACCACACCTGACCCTAATTTCCTAATCTCTAGAATTTTCTTCCTCTTTGTGCTTCTTTCCTGTAGACTTTGTGTATCAGACTACCCCTACCCCATCCTTGGGAGATCTTAATGATACATGATTATGCTACTTCAGCTTTCACATATAAAATTAACAAACAGCTGGTTTCTACTACTTCTAGTTTTCTTTTTTCTTTCTTTCTTTCTTTCTTTCTTTCTTTCTTTCTTTCTTTCTTTCTTTTTCTTTCTTTCTTTCTTTCTTTCTTTCTTTCTTTCTTTCTTTCTTTCTTTCTTTCTTTCTTTCTTTCTTTCTTTCTTTCTTTCTTTCTTTCTTTCTTTCTTTCTTTCTTTCTTTCTTTCTTTCTTTCTTTCTTTCTTTCTTTCTTTCTTTCTTTCTTTCTTTCTTTCTTTCTTTCTTTCTTTCTTTCTTTCTTTCTTTCTTTCTTTCTTTCTTTTCTGTCATTTTGAAACAGGGCCTCCCTGTAGCCCCTGGCCTGGAACACGTATGTAGACCAGGCTGGCCTTGAACTTACAGAGATCCACCTGCCTCTGCCTCCCAAGTGCTGGGACTACAGGTGTGCGCCACCACACCCGGCTGGTCTAGTTTTCTTTTTAATCTCCAGTTTTTTGGTTCTCTTTAAAATTCTATTTCTGGGCCAAGAAGGCTCAATGGGTAAAGGCACTTGCTGCCAAATTGTCAGCCCCAGTTCCATCCCCAGGAGCCACATGGCGGAAGGAGAGAACAGACTCCTACAAATTGTCTTCTGACTTCCACACACACACACACAGTTAATTAATTAACACAAAATTTAGAAGAGTGTGTTTCTGCCCCTAATGTTGTATGGAATTTCCTATGCCTACCACTGCTGTTCTTTGGCTCTGGCCTCTAGGATGTCATTCTCTTTCTAAAACCCTTAACAGAGCTTTGCCAGCTCCCCCTTCTTTCCACTTGTCTTGATTAAGATCATTGATCTATGCCTGCCCCCCGCTTCTTCAGTTCATTTTGTGAGCTAGTTCTGGCTGTTATTCTGAAAAAAAAAAAAACTTTGTTAGTAATGATGTAAAACCATCTATATACAGCCTCTTGCTGCTAACATTAAATTTTTTCCATTTGTTTTCATGTATACTATGGTTTGTATGTTGTCCAATTCAGCTTACTTTTGTGTATTCACTTGTTATTTTGAGACAAGGTCTTGTTGTATTAGCCCAGGATATCCTTGAACTTGCTTTGCTCCTCTAGCTTCAGACTCCCTAGGGCTGAGATTGGAGGTGGTGTCATTGTCCCTGGTTAGCTTACTTTTTTAATTTTTATTTTGAGACAGGGTCTCACTATATAGCCTAGGCTGACCCAAACTCATGATACCACTGCCTTAGCCTCCTGAGTGCCAGGATTATTGGTGCCAACTGCCTGTATCTTCAGTCCACTTTTAAAAATAACATAATATTTGTGTTATTTATGCTTTTACCCTAAGAATTTGGATATCTTGAAGTAGCTTTTAAGACTTCGTAATGTATAATGCATGATAAATATTCAGCAAGTGGTTATTCTTAATGATTAATAAAAACTCGAGAATACGTTAAGTACTGGGTTTAATTGAGTAGCCCTTCCAGTCTTTTTCCATTGACCTTTTCCTATTGATGATAATAACAGCCAGCATTTTTTAAGCATTAACTAAGTGTTGGGTACCATGAGAAGTAATTTGTAAGTTTTCTTTTTCTTTTTTTTTTTCTCTCTGTCTCTATCAGCAGTTCTGTGAAAAGATGGTTTATTAACCTCCATGCTGCAGATGAGGAAACGGAGTTGAGATTTAGGGGAAATAAGTGATTTCTTTAAGGTCTCCTTAAAGTCAGATCTTTCTGACTCAGATTTCATATTCTTGACTGTTGGCAATCTAAGAAAGTGCTTGCTTTAAAAAAATTTTTTTAAATTGAATTCCACACTGAGGAAGTGCTGCTAATTTAGTTAAAATTTGAATCCAGGAAGGAACGCCGAAAAGAGCCCCTTAGTTTAGTTTACTTCTTGTCTTCATCTGAGTCTCCACTGAAGTATCAGTTGCTTCTAGTCATGGATGACTTTCTCATAAACTTCAGTTTATAACTCTGCTTCATGTATGTCAGTTGTTCTAGGTTTCAGGTGATAGTCTCCAGCCATTCCTCCTCTAGCGTGTGTCAGTGCTAGAACCACCAATTACACTGAGAATTGGTTAGCTTCCTCAAAGATTTCGTCAGCCTGATAAACCAGCCCTCATAATAGCATCATTTTATACACATTTTGAAAGTGTTTCTCCAGTCATATTTAGGGGTTTGATTTGAAAAGTGTGTGTGTGTGTGTGTGATCCACCTTGGTTCCACTGAAATTTGAATATTCATATTCTGTCTCCCTGCGCCCCCCCCCCCCCCCGCCCCAGAGATAGAAGGCAGAGCCTTACACATGCTGGGTAAGTACTCTACTACTGAAATACACACATGCACACACATATACCTTGTCCAGAAATGCTCAGTTCTTCAAGTGTGGTAACTTTGATACTGAAACTCTGTCATGCATTATAATATTAAGCTCTTAGGATTATTGGTGGATGCTTCTCAGACAAAATTTATCTAGTGCTAATCTTGCTTATATTGATCCTAATTTATTGTTATAGTTGGTGCAATTAATATATTTAATGATACAAGCCACTTTATATGTATTGTTATCATATTTAAGCCAGATCTTACACTGTAGAGAGTGTGTGTGTGTGTGTGTGTGTGTGTGTGTGTGTGTGTGTGTTGCTAGCGATTAAACCCAGGACTAGGGCTTTGCACATGCTAGACAAGCTCTGTCCCATTGGACTATACCCTCAGCCTCTTCAGCCTCTGTTCTTGTTTTTAAATTTTGGTTATGAGGTTAAAAATACAATAGAACAGAGGCTAGAGAGATGGCTCAGTGGTTAAGAGCACTGGCTGCCTTTGCAGAGGACCCAGGTTCTGGGTCATGGCAGCTAACAACCTTCCTAACTCCAGTTCCAGGGGTTTTGACGCCCTCTTCTGACCTCCACGGGCACTGAATGACATGGGTGCACTTAACACACATGCAGGCAGTACATGCATACACATAAAAATAGAAAATAATAAAATATTTTTTAGAAATACAATAGAACTTGGGACTGGAGAGATGACTGGTTGTTAAGAGCACTTACTGCTTGTGTAGAGGACCTCTTTTTGGTTCCCAGTACCCATATGGTAGCTCACAAGCATCTGTAATTCCAGTTTCAGGGGATTCAATGCCCTCTTCTGTCCTGGGCACCAGGCGTGCATGTGGTGCACATATGTACATGCAGGCAAAAACTTATAAAATAATAATAAGTAAATCTTCTTTTTTTTTTTTTGGTCCTTTTGAGACAGGGTTTCCCTGTAGCCCCAGCTGGCCTGGAACTCACTATGTAGACCAGGCTGGCCTTAAACTCACAGAGGATCCCCCTGCCTCTGGCCTCCCAAGAGCTGGGATTAAAGGTGTGTGCCACCACGCCCGGCATAAGTAAATCTTTAAAAAAAAAAAAAAAAAAAACCAGTAAAAAAGTAGATTCTCTTTACCCCCACCACTGAGCTACATTTTCTACTCTTAAGTTCTCTTTCTTTAAAAACCAGTAGAGAAATTTCTAGAAAAATATAAAATAATGATGGAATTTATGTTTGTCTTTCTGGAGAGATCTACTTTCTCATTTGTCTCTACTGAATTATTTCATTGAAGGTTTCTAATTGTTGAATATTAGAACTGTGTATGCAGTACATACTTCCTTTCATCCCTGTTTTTTTGAGACAGAGTAGTCCAGGTTGGTTTCTAAGTCATGAACCAACTGCCTCAGCCTCTTTAGTCCTTGGGTTAAAGGCATGGGCCACTGTACCAGGTTAATTATTTTTGTATATGTTTTAAATTGAAACTATATGGGAATTTACTGTTCCGAAGTTTTTTTTCTAGTTTTAAATCTACATTACCTTTTCTGAATAGTTAAAGATATTGTTAAAGGTACCGTTTTCCTCTCTTTCCTATACCTCTTCAGAGATGTTCCAGGATGAGGGAAGAGGCAGAGAGTCTGAAAGCAGAGACTAGATTCATGCTGTTCTTTCCTTCCCATAGCGTATTAGAAATAATATTCTTTCCCATGGCACAAGAATAAAGAGCAGGAGACCAGCACTCTTTGGGTGGAGTCTTCTTTACTTGCTTCTTTTAAAGGTGTGCCCTAAGTCCCAAAGTGAGTCACTTGGGGAGTAATAATAACTCACCCCTCATGTTCCCTTCCAGATCAACAGATATGCTTATTTTCAACCTTTAAATGTTATTTGTTTGGTGGACAAAAATCTGTTGGAAAATATCATAAAGTTTGAGATTGGGCTGGTATGTGTTCTGGGTTTTGGTCAGTAGTCTCCACGGTGTGAGAACTCTAGTACTCCATGCTATTTTAAAAAGAAAGGGATTAAAAGTAAAACCAGTAAGAGCTAGATAATGTATTGCTGTGGTCTGGTTAAGAAAAACAGTAGGGGACTGGAGAGAGATGGCTCCAGCAGTTAAGAGCAATGGCTGCTCTTGCAGAGGACCAGGTTTGGATCCCAGCACCCACATAGTAACTAACAACTGTCTGTCACTCCAGTTCCAGGGGATCTGATGTGTTCTTGTGGCATGGGTATTGCAGGTGTGAGTACACTTAAATACACGCAGGCAAAACACTCACACAAGTGTCAAGGGCAGTCTGGTCTACATAGGCAGTTCCAGACCCTGTTTTGAAAGAAAAAAAAAAAAAAGGTTTGGGACCAACCCTATCCCTAAATCAGCTCTCTTTGAATTTATCTGAATTTATATTTTCATTCAAATACCTACTCTATTATGCTGTACTAGTCCTTCAACTTTTCTTTTTTTTCCTGGTTGAATTCCTCTGGTATTGAATAAATATTAACTCTCTTAGTTCCAATCAGTTCATTGTCAGAAATCTGATTGGAGTACTGTTAGACAATATTAAAATGCAAATTTCTGTAGCCTGATTTCAGTTATCTTTACATCTACTATGTGTGGCTGTAGTTATAGGGTCTGTCTTTCTGTTTTTTGAGATGGTGTTGCTGTATAACCTTGGCTGGCTTCAAACTTGTGGTGGTCCTCTTGCCTCTGTGTCCCAAATGTAGGGATTACAGACAGGCATGTGCCACCACACCTGGCTCAGGGTCTGTCACTTTCCCCAGGGCAGAACTCTCTTGAGTATTAGTAGTATAACTTGTGTAAGTAGTGTGTTGCTGCTCTATTTAAGTTTCTTAGCTCATGTGTTCTCGTTCAATGCAGATGAACAGGAGGCATTGGACTCCATCATGAAGGATCTGGTGGCTCTCCAGATGAGCCGACGTCCCCGGGTATCTGGCTATGAGACCATGAAGAACAAGGACACAGGTCACTCAAATAGGCAGGTATGTGTGGCTCTATCAGAGCTTAACTGGATTTATTTGGGGAGGGAGTTTCTAAATGGGAAATACATGAGAAGTTAAGGTTACCCTAATATCAGACTTGGGTGCTGTTGGTCCCTTTCACATGCGTGTTAAATAGTAAATAATGTATACCAGCCAGAATGGGTCTGTGATCTGGAATCCTTACACAAAGTATTTCATCTGTGGGCAATAAGAATAATAATTCTTTCCTTTGTTATAGAGACGGTATTCATGTAATTCTTTTGCCTTTACTGAATATTTGTTAGATCAGATTTATGATCTATACCTCAGAAGGTCTTCAGCTATGTTATAGTATGTACTCAGGAAAAATTAATTTTCACATTAGGAAGAGTGACTTATTTATTAAAGTATTACATAACATACTCTAAGAGAGCAACAATAAGTGGTTTTATTATTGTTTCCTATTATTGACTCAGGTAGTTGAGAGTGCCTGTTTTATCCAGTCATGTGTTGCTTTAGGAAAACATTTTCCTATTTTTTTAAGATTTAAAACTTAGGTGATGTTGAAATTTTCCCATGTCTGATACCATTTATTGTTCTGTTTCTTGGGTAATTTGGCCTACAGAGAAGGGTGGATAGATGAGGAGCTTTCCTACTGGCGGCTATCTAGTGCATCCATCTCATGGTTATACTTAGTATATGTTTGATGAAAATGTGTCCAGAACATTGAATTTGTGGGTCTTCTCTTATTAGCTGAACTCTGTTCCTCCCTTGCATCTTGTCTGCCAATTGTTGAGAGCTACAAAGAAAGTATAAAACTTTAGAACTTGGTCTGGTAGATATACCCTCCCAGAGTATTTCCTGCCTTTAGGAATTCTAGGGTCCCTGGGGGTAGAGGGAGTCTTTTTGTTATTTGTTATAATAGATTAGAAAGTTACCTCTAATTATCTTACAGAACTGGGGGAAATAACAAATCAGGACCTATTCTTATACTGTTTTCATACATTATTCTGTATAATTGTGTGAGTTCTCCTTTGCTGTAATTTATTTGTATTCAAAGCCACTTTGGGAAGGAGCATTTTACCAGAAATGAATCCCCTCCCCCAGGCTTGAGTCTAATGACCTCACTTTCCTTCCTGTCTTCCTATGTGTAGAGTGTGCTTGCTAACCCTGCTCCAGTTAGCTGAACTTTTCCTAACTGGACTGTTGGTGTGGGTGAAAAGAAGCAGCCTTTTTGAATTGGAAAGTACTAAGGGACCATTCTAGAAAAAAGGGGAGTAGAGGTAGTCCCTGATGATTCCTTAAGAGGCTCTTACCTTTTAGGAATTAAAAAAAGTCCTTTTTTTTTTCCTTTTTAAATTTTGCCTGCTGTTGTGTTATTACAATGAAGTCTGTAGTTACGAAGGTTGTGGAAAGGATTTGCTAGAAAGTAATTGTAACAAGAGATGTTGGCTCTTTGGTCCCACAGTTTATTTGAGTAATGTAAAACATTTTTCTGTTGCATGGAGAATACAAGTCATTAACCTCAGTTTTTTTGTTTTTAAAGAAAAAACACAACAGCAGCAGCTCAGCCCTTCTGAACAGCCCCACAGTAACAACAGGCTCATGTGCAGGGGTCAATGAGAAAAAGAAATTTTTGGTAAGGACCCAAATTACCTGTTAAAGCTGAAATGTATTTTTCAATTTGCTACTCATGCTGTAAGAGTGGAATTTATTTCCTGGACAAAGTATGTAGGTGGATTTGTAGAGGTCATTGATTAATATGACCTAAGTTCTGTCCTCTAGTGACCATTTCTCACAATAATAATATTTATTAGAAGCCTCAATCAGTGCTGGCCAATAAACTTTCTATGAGGACAGGAGCATTCTCTATCTGTACTGTCCAGTATGTTAGCCACTGGTGACATATGCCTGTTGAGCAATTTGAGGAACTGAACTTTCAATTTTATTGTTTTAATTAAATTGCATAGCTGTATGTGCTAGTGACTATTGCATTGGCCAGTACAACTTTATAAACAGTATAAGATCAGTGCTGGCCAATAAACTTTCTATGAGGACAGGAGCATTCTCTATCTGTACTGTCCAGTATGTTAGCCACTGGTGACATATGCCTGTTGAGCAATTTGAGGAACTGAACTTTCAATTTTATTGTTTTAATTAAATTGCATAGCTGTATGTGCTAGTGACTATTGCATTGGCCAGTACAACTTTATAAACAGTATAAGAGACTGTTGATGGGGGGGGGGGTTACAAAAAATTATATGCTTTTAGA
>NW_008349234.1:756886-773225 GCF_000622305.1 Nannospalax galili | reverse complement strand
GATGGGGGGGGGGTTGACAACAAATTATATGCTTGAAGATATGCAGTGATTTGTTGGTAGATTTATGCCTTCTATATAGGTCATGAAACTCTACACTTTGAGATAAGGTTATTAATGGGAATCATCTTGAAGATTGTATTCTTAGGGGAATGTAAAGCTGAAAAATTAACATGACTGTTTAAAAACTTAAGCTCGCTGGGCATGGTGGTATACACCTTTAATACCAGCACTTTGGAAGGAGAGTCAGGTGAACCTCTGTAAGGTTGAGGCAAGCCTGGTCTACATAGTGAGTTCCAGGCCAGCTGGGGCTACAGGGAGACCCTGTCTCAAAAAGACAAAAATATATTTAAAAAAAACAAAAAACAAAAAAAACTTACGCACATAAAATAAAGCAGGATCAGTGGTTAAGAGCACTGACTGCTCTTGCAGAGGACCCAGGTTCAAGTCCCAGCACCCACATGGCAGCTAAGAACTATCCATAACTCCAGTTCCAGGGGAATTTAGTACCCTCCTCTGATCTTTGTGGGCATTGCCTGACAAAAATAAAAATAATAAAAAATGAAATAAAGTAAAATAAACCATAAAAAGTTAAGCTCAAGGGCCGGAGATAGCTCAGCTCAGTTGATAGAATACATGAGACCCTTGGTTCAATTCCCAGCACTGGAAAAAAAAAAAAAAAAAAAAAAACAACCCACATACACCCACATAATTGAAGCTCAAGGTTTTATGCTAATATTATATAAAATGGCAATAAAACCATCAGAATACATTTTCCTTTAATAAAGTCACGGTTGTAGAATGGTTTCTGTTGAGAAATGTAGATGTTTCTGATCAGGAAAATTATTCCTTAGCAAAATTCTGAAAACAAAGAGAAATTGGGTGAGACAGGTGTAGAGACTATGCATGGGGGGTGATGTGTTTACAGGTTAATGTGATGAAGAGAGCCTGACAGTGTTAATAATTTAACATAGACCCTTACAACTTACGGAGTAAGTTATTATTATTATTATTAGTATTAGTATTAGTATTAGTATTAGTATTATTTTGTTATAATGACTTAGGCTTGAGATACCATAAAATAGTTTTTTCATTACCATTTCTTCTGCCAGAAGGTCCATGTTTAGGAGGAGTGGAGAATGAAAAATGAAAACCTAATTTAAGTGGCTGAGAAGCCAAATTATACTAAGAAATGTCAAATTAGGAAAAAGGTTTGAACTACAGAGTTGCAGCTAAAGGTAATCAAGTATTTTTTAAAAAGTATTTTTTGTTATTTTTATTTTATGTATATGAGTGTATTGCCTGCATGTAGGTAAGTGCACCCGTGTTGTGCAGTGCTGGACAGAAGAGGCTGTTGGATCCCCTGAAACTGGAGTTATGGACAGTTGTTAGCTGCCATGTGGATGCTGGGATTCAAACCCAGGTCTAGGTCTTCTGCAAGAACAACCAGTGTTTTTAACTGCTGAGCCATCTCTCCAGCCCCAAGTAATCAAGTATTGACTGGAGGGAAAGGTTGTTTATTCAAGGGTAGAGTGGTGTTGCCAGAAGCAAATGGCCCTTTAGTGTGAGAATAGCAATGCCAAATTGGGATTGGCAATAGTGTCCTGAGGCTCCAGTTTGGCACAGCAAGAGAAGCCAGAAGAGCTGGGTGTTTTGACAGAATTGTTTGGGACTGAGGCCTAGAAGAACTAGAAAACCTAATTCAGATCTCTGTTTGGCAGGACTTTAGACATCCGCTTCCCTAAGTAAACAAGCTTGGTAACTAATTGAAAAAGAGAATATATTTGAATACAGATAGGCATTTCTGAGTAACTATGGAAGTTATGGGCAGTGAGGTGCTCAGCTGTGAATTATTTGGAGATAGGTCTGTGGTTTTTGTAATTTCCCTTCTGTACATTAGGTCCCTGGAAGCCAAGATCATAGCTATAGCTGAGTGAACAGCTTTGATGTATGACATATCCTAGGTGAAACTGGGCCTGTGGATGTCTTTGTCGTCCATGTTGTACATCTTTTCAGCTCTTATCCAGTCACAGTGCATTATTAACGGGTGCTAGTTCTTTACAGAGTTGACAGCTTAGTGTAGTGAAAAAAGCCCTGGCCTAGGAGGAGTCACAAAGTTGTTTGTTAATCATCTATTGACACCGTGTTTTATACTTTGCAGAGTGCATTCTATGACAACAGTTAATAATGTCAACAATTCTATATAGAAATATATATTTATATATAAAATATATATCAGGCGGGGCTGGAGAGATGGCTCAGTGGTTAAGAACACTGATTGTTCTTGCAGAAGACCTGGGTTCGAATCCCAGAACCCGCATGGCAGCTAACAACTGTCTGTAACTCCAGTCGCAGGAGATCCAACAGCCTCTTCTGACCTCCACAGGCAATGCACTACATGGGTGCACTTATCTACATGCAGGCAATACACACATACACGTAAAATAAAAATAATAGGGGGCTGGAGAGATGGCTCGGCGGTTAAGAGCAATGGTTGTTCTTGCAGAAGACCTGGGTTTGAATCCCAGCACCCACATGGCAGCTAACAACTGTCTATAACTCCAGTCCCAGGCGATCCGATGGCTTCTTCTGACCTCTGCGGGCATTGCACGACACGGGCGCACTTACCTACATGCAGGCAATACACGCATATACATTAAAAAAAAAAGAGAAAATAATGAATAAAATTTAAAAATAATAAAAATTTAAAAAATACATACATATATATATATATATCAGGCTTATAGAGCTTTTACACAAATATATGAAGTAGAGCCAGGTAACAGGTAATAAACACAGGTTTATTGATTTCTAGTCAACTATAATTTTACTGACTATAACTCAATCTTTGTGAACTTTGGTTTTTTTCCATTTGGAATAAAGACATATTTAATACCTGCTATATCTGCTTCTTAAGATTTTTGTAAGATCATAGACTGTTTTGCATGTTGTAAAAATGTAAAGTTGTAGTGATTATATCACTTCTTTTATGTTCTAGCACTGTGGAGATGAGCTTTGGGGAAACTCAACTTCTAACCAGATCTGTACTTTTTGTTGTAGAACTAAAAGGGTTAAGATTTTTCTGCTATTGTTGGATTGTTATTGCTATCTGATTGATGGTCTTTTTCCAACTTCTGAATCTAGCCCAATTTTTGAAAAATCCCATTGGAAGAAGAAATAGAATCCTTATTCCCATGAATTCCTGTTTCTCTTGGCTATTATCTTACCTATGCTTGCATTGATTCCAAGGTCAGGATCTGAGTCTTCAGCTGTTCACTAGTGGGCACTTCTTAGAGGAAAGGCTGCTTTCTTCATGGGAGGTACAAGGAGGGCAAGACCTTGGCTGTCTAATCTGGATAAAGAGAGTTCTCCTTGTAAGACCAGAGATTGTCCTTTTTTTTTTTTTTTTTTTTTTTACTGTGGTAGACCTGGCTCTTCACTCTTCAGAACTTCCTTTCTCTTTCAGAGATTATTGATAAGGTAGGCTGGCCAGTTTGAAAATAAGATATACAGCAACATATAAGCCTAAAATTAATTTTTTTTTTTTGGTCTTTTTGAGACAGAGTTGCCTTGTAGTCCTAGCTGTCCTGGAACTCACTATGTAGACCAGGCTGGCCTGGAACTCAGAGATCTGCCTGCCTCTGTCTCCTGAGTGCTGGGATTAAAGGCGTGCACCACCATGCCCAGCTCCAAAAATTAATTTTTTTAAATTTATTTTATGTGTATGAATGTTATGCTTCCATGTATGTAAGTGCACCTATGTCATGCATTGCCTGCAGAGGTCAGAAGAGAGTGTCAGAATCCCTAGAACCGGAGTTAGATGGTTGTTAGCCACCATGTGGGTGCTGGGATTCAAACCCAGATCTTCTGCAAGAGCAACCAGTGCTCTTAATCGCTGAGCTGTCTCTCTGGCCCCTAAAATTAATTTTTAAGATAAATTTTTAATCATCTCATCTCATCGCATATGACTCCCCTGAGTCACATTTGTAAATAAAAATTTTTACTTGTTCTTTGCTTTTTATTTATTTATCTTTGGCAAAAGAAGGACTCTGGTTCCAAATGTGTGAGGAAATGCTAAAAATATACAGCAAATGTAGGAAGAAGGAGCAGCATGGCATCAGAGAGTGTTAGAGATGATGACTGACTGAGGCCTTTTGCCAGGTCAAATTAGTTGACAGCATTTACTTAATAAACACTGAGTTTTTGGATTCTTAGAGCCCTTTTGGATTGCATGTGCAGACTTGAGAAGGTCATTCTGCTTACGTTTGTAATTATCTGTTTATGCTTGTTGTTCCTGCTAAGCTTGAACTTGTTCAGCTTTGAGGCTTGCCCTCTGTACTCTTGAGCATAGCTCTATCACTTTCCCTTTACCAGTTGACTTTGGTGGATAGGGGACTTAAATTTGCCTAAACCTGAATTTGTTTTACAGATTTATTCTATATTTAGTTATGTGTGCCTGTGTGTTGGTGTGTGCATATGAGTGCCCAGAACCTCCTGGAACTGGAGTTACAGTGGTTGGGGCTTGTCCAACATAGGTGCTGGGAACCAAAGTTGGGGCCTCTGGAAGAGCAGTATGCACTCTAATCACCAAGCCATCTGTCTAGCCCATGGTTTTTATTTTTATTGTTGTTGTTGTTTCTGGAGACAGGCTCTCATAAAGCCCAGTCTTGCTTGGACACTGTGTAGCCAAGGATGATCCTCCTGCCTCTACCTCCCAAATGGTAGGATTATAAGCATGTGGTTCTACACCCAGTTTTGTGGTACCACAGATCCAACCCAAGGCCTTGTGCGTGCTAGGCAGGCAGGCAGGCATTCTACCAACTGAGCTATACCACCAGACTGAATATTTGTACTGGAATTTTTTTCCTCAGTAGTTGTGCCACCTTTCCAGTTAGTTCAATGTATGTCTATAATCAGTCTACCTAGAAAACATCCCCAAGGGAGAGGGAAAGGAGGAAAAGAAGATGGACGTGGTGGCACATACTTGTAATCCTAGCATTCAGGCGAAGCAAGAGGATCACTATATGTTTGAGGCTAGCCTGGTTTGTATACTGAGTTTCAGGCCAGACAAGGCTATAGAGAGAGACCTTGTCTTGGAAAAAAAATGTGTGTGTGGGGGGGGAAGGGGGTTGGGAAGAAGAGAGGGATTATAGCAAGATGCAAGATAATGGCTGTATATGATTGTTACAGAGAGTGAGTGCTATCAGAAGCAGGAAAGTGAAAAGTATGAGCTTGGGTCATAGGAGTTATGGAGTGATTTCAGATATAAAGGTTGTATAAAAGTTTAGTTTGATGAAGTGAAAAAAAATAACAATCAGGAAGCAGATGATTAAAGACCTGGGGGAAGAAATATGGCATGTTTCAGGAAATAGGGTGCACACTGATCTGGCCGGAGAACAGGGTTTCTTAGAAACAGGTAATGTGAAATAGTTAGATAACTGACGGATCCTGAGTTCCAGAGGGCTTCAAGTGATAGCCAATAATTTAGACTTTCTTCCACGGGTCGGGAGTATCACAGATTATTATTATTTTTTGAACAAGGAAGGGACATGGTGAAAGAGGTAGTTAGGATGGTTAGAATTGTAGAGAAATGTAGAGTGGGTAGGATAAAAAATAGAGTGGGGTGGAAGAAGGGATCTAAGAAGGACATAGATGACTTTCAGAATCCAGGACTAAGGGCAAAGGGTCTCAATGATGGTGACATCTGGAAAAAGGGGAAACAGAGTCTCAATGTTGAAGGCCTTTGAAGAGAGAATGAGGGGAAGGAAGGAAAAGATCAAAAGATCATAGAGGTTTATGCATGCGTAGATGAGAGACCAGTAGTATAAATTTTTGAATTAATGACACAGAAGGGCTATGTGGCTAGGGTTAGAGTCTTTACCTAGTATGTGTGAAATCTTGGGTTTGCCCTCTAGGAAAAAACAAAAGAAACAAACAAAAACAAATAAAAATAGTGATATTGAGAAGGGAGACTAGTTTAAGAGGGTAGTTGATGTAGACACATAAGGGCTAGGTTAAGTTTGGAATTGCAGTGGGGAAAACAATGTGTAGATGTGTGAATTTTGATTTTTACAGGTTCACAATTCCTCATGTTTTGAAATAATAAGAATTCTGCAATCTTAAAGGGATTTCGTTTTTTTATAGGCTGCAGACTCGTTTGACAACACAAACCTTGTATCTATTAACAAATCCCAAATCTCAGGACTTAACATGGTATGACCAGTAAGAGGGGGAAGACAGTTTCCTCCATAATCACTTCACTCATGTTGAGGTAGGCAGTCTGTCTTGGAACATGCCCCAACCAGGGAGGAGTGTAGAACTCAATTCTGTCCCCAGCTGTTGATCAGAACTAGGCACAAAGCCCCAAACTAACTTCAGGAAATGCAACAGAGTTCAGGAAATAACTTGTTATCATTCTGCCTTGACTGTAGGTCCCCTTTCCCCTGTGAGTTGGGGAGGCATCATGTGCTATACAGAATACGTTAACTCCTAAATACACACATTCCAGACACTTTTGGCCCTGAGTGTTTTGGCTGAAGTTGACTTTTATTATCATTTATTGAGAATTTATATATCAGGTACCATTCTAATCTTGTTACTCAATTATATAATTTAATTTTTTGATATGTCGAGCTATTAAATAATGTCATCATTCTTACTATAGATGAGGAAACTGAGTTGTAGGGAGTGCAGGGTCTCACAGCTAGGAAACTGTAGAGCCAGGACTTAAAGCAGACAATTTGACTCCAGTGCTATTTTTTAAAAAATTTATTGTGTGTGTGGGAGGGGGTGTTATGTGTGTGTACACGTGTAGATGTGGAGGTCAGAGGGAGTTGGTTCTTACCTACCATGTAAGTCCTAGAGATCAAACTTGGATCCCTTAGCCTTAGTGGCAAGTGCCTTTACCCTCTGAACCATCTCACTGGCCCCCCAGTGCTACATTCTTAACTACATATCTGCTTCAAATCATGGTGGCCAGATGAAGCTTTGTTTATAGATCTGGGTACACACAGAGATTTGAGAATCTTCTATTTAGAGGTTGACTGAAGAGGGGGAGGTATTGAGAAGAGCAGAAAGCCACAAGTCAAAAGCCTGTGTGGTCACATACTGGGGGAAGGTTAGGGGAGAGGCCATGAAGATGAGGAACCAGCTAAGAAGCAGAAGTGGTTAGAATGCTGGCAGGTTCCCTGGCTGAGACAAAGTTACAGGAGTCAGAGGAGACTTGGCCACCACTAGGAAATGCCTCAGAGAAATCAAGGAGAATGATCAAGGAGTTGAATACAGTCACTTTTATCTGGACCTTCCTTATTCATGGCTTATTATTTGGGAATTTGGTAGACTCGAGCATACCATGACATCAGAAAAGCTCTTTTTTTGAAAGACAGGGTCTCCCTGCAGCCCCAGCTGGCCTGGAACCCATTATGTAGACCAGGCTGGCCTTGAACTCACTGAGATCCACTTCCCTCTGCCTCCCGAGTGCTGGGATTAAAGGTGTGTACCACCAAGCTTGGCTTAAGTTTTTTTTTTCTTTGAGACAGAATTTCATTATGGCTGACCTGGAACTCTCTGTGTAGACCAGGCTGACCTCAGACTCACAGAGATCTGCCTGCCTTTGCCTCCTGAGTGTTGAGATCAAAGGAGTATACCACCATGCCCGGCAGAAAAGACATCTTCTTACATACAGTTGTATGTCATGGACTTGGTTATGTTTCAGTAGGAGTGATTTGGGGTAAACACAAAGATTTGATTCCCTTTCTAAGTGTAGAGCAGTGCTTGAGTTATGGCCCATCATGAAATAGATTTAGTTCCTTCAGTCTTGTAGAGGGACTGAGGACATATAGGTACATCTGAAAATGTGTTCTAGTTTAAGAAGAACTTTTTTTTTTTTTTTTTGGTTTTTTTCGGGGTCTTCCTATAGCCCCAGCTGTCCTAGAACTCATTATGTGGACCAGGCTGGCCTTGAACTCATAGAGATCCACCTGCCTCTGCCTCCCTAGTACTGGGATTAAAGGTATGCGCCCACCACTCCCGGCTGAACTGCTTCATTTTGGGGGGGTGGCCTTTTTGAGACAGGGTTTCCCTGTAGCTCCAGCTGTCCTGGAACTCACTATGTAGACCAGGCTGGCCTTGAATTTACAGAGCTCTGCCTGCCTCTGCCTCCCCGAGTGCTGGGATTAAAGGCGTGTACCACCACGCCCGGCTAAACTGCTATTTTTTAAATAATAAAAATATTATTATTATTATTATTATTAATATTTTTTTGGTCTTTTTGAGACAGGGTCTTCCTGTAGCCCCAGCTGTCCTGGATTCACTATGGAGACCAGGCTGGCCTCGAACTCACAGAGCTCTGCCTGCCTCTGCCTCCCTAGTGCTGGGATTAAAGGCTTGTGCCACCACGCCCAACCCCAACATAATTTTTCTTAAGCATTTAAAAAAATTTTTAATAACTACATGATTAGAAGAAGCATTTCACTACAGCTTTAACATATTCAGTAACACACTCCAGAGCAAGAGTACATCTCTTTCACAAGTGGGTGCAAGTTTCTAGGTTCACAGTTGAGTTAATACAGTTATACAATATTGAACTCAGTATAAGCCCTGTAAGACAAAATTGAATGAGTTTTTAACCTTTAAAAAAGATCTCCATTTCATTTTAGAATATATTGTTCCTTGCAGAAAGACTCTTTGTTTTTGCTACTAACACTGAGATGTTGGTGCATGCATCTCTAATATGTATGTAACTGATTATTACTAGTCATAATCAGTTGCACTTGGTCCTTGGCGCCTATGTATGTCTATAAAGTCACTGGGTAGATTTCAGTGGTAATGTTTATCACCTCTACTAATTAGCATGTCATAAATTTCCATGCTTTTTCCTCAAATATACACTTTTTAAATTTGTTGATTTGTGTGTGTGTGTGTGTGTGTGAGTATCACACAGAACATCCCAAACCATGTGTGTGTGTGTGTGTGTGTGTGTGTGTGTGTGTGTGTGTGTGTGTGTGTACCAAACCATCTTATTCAACTATACACCCACTTCCCAGATGGCACCCTCCCATAGCCTCCCTCCCCCCACTAGAGCCCTTATTCTCTGATATCCCTGCTACTGACTGCTGTGTTGCCAGCACTGCAGCCATTCCCCACTACTTGCCCTTCTGGTGAATCTAGTCAGCTTATATGGAGGTCTTTGTTTTAGAAGGGTCAGCTGTTCCTCATCTAGCAGCAATCAGTTGTCAATATTCCTTTAGATAAGATTGGGGTTTACTGTTCATTTTCCCAGTTCTGTGCTGGGTTATACTATCTGGGAGTCCCTTTGGCCACTCTGGCCAACAACTCAAAAGAAGGTATCTCCTATCTGGCATTGTTGCTTGTTATGTAGCCTTTAGCTCAAAAATATTTTTTTATGATGTAATTTCACATATGAAATCTCTTTGGGAGCCTCAGTAATTTCATAGTATATATTAGGACCAATGTTCCAATTCAGTGTGTTAGAAGGGAATTCTAATCTCTTAATCCCTTGGGAAAAGGAAATTCTTTATGTATACTTCCTACCTTTCAAACTTCCTTTTCTGCCATGTTGTCTGACTTCTGTTTTCCTTTTCTTTAGATACCTGAAGCCCTCTTCTTTCTTCTAAACCATAGTTTATTAAATTTGTCTTTCTCAGTATAATTTTTATTCTTTGACTATGAGCTATTTCTTTCCTTCATCTATTATTTACTGATTTCCTGACAATCTTTTCCTCTATGCCTGATGTTTTCTTCTATAACGTCTCTTTCCTTTTCTTGTCATTTTCAGACTCCTTCAAGTTGTTTGTAAATAGCCAGCTTACTTTTTCTTGCTGATATTTACACTGTTTGGGCTTTAAATTCATTCCTCCATTTAACAAATGTTATTAAGCACAAATATATTGTGCTGTTTCCTTGCTTGGCACTGGGGATACAGAAACTAGATAAACATGATCTTCGCCCTTCCAAAGTTTATAGGCTACCTAGGATGTTCACTTTTGATAAAATAGAGACAATGTTTAGGATTATTTGTCAAGTTCCTTCTTTACCCCAGCTGGGGTAACCTTTGGAGGATTGTGTAAAGTCAATGATAAAAGTAACAACAGCAGCCATAGAAGCAAAAATCATTTATTGCATGCAGGTCAGATATTTTACTAACATTATCTCATTTAGTTTTTTGTTTTGGTTTAGTTTGGGTTTTTTTGGTTTTTTTTTTTTTTTTTTTTTTTGGTCTTTTTGAGACAGGGTCTTCCTGTAGCCCCAGCTGGCCTGGAACTCACTATGTAGACCAGACTGGCCTTGAATTCACAGAGCTCTGCCTGCCTCTGCCTCCCAAGTGCTGGAACTACAAGCATGCACCACCATGCCCAGTCTATCTCATTTAGTGTTTATAGCAACTCTATATGATATGTTTAGCTCCATTCTGCAGATGTGAAAATGGAGACACGTGGAGGATAAGTAACTTACTTTAGTCTATAGCTAGAAAGCAGCAGGAAGATTTCTTTTTTCTGTTTAGTCCCATCAGCTGAGAAGGAAATATCAGGAGGTGATATGGTAAAGAAATTCCAGGGTTAGTTGTAGAAATCTAGAGCTATTATGTGAGGACATAGCAATCAAGTTGGAGTGACCACTTAGAAGAAATCTTGTTACAAGAGTTTTGTTGCCTCTGCTATTAGAACTGGAAATTGTGACACATTAGAAAATAATGGTCTTTCTGAGTGGAGAAACTGGAGCAGGAGCCATTAGGTGTTTAATTAATGGTAATGTTTGCCTAATGCCTAGAGGACTACCCATGCTTACTGGAAACTTCAGAGAACACTCTAACTTCTCTGTTATTCCTTTTGGCAGAGTGACGTCAGAATCAAGTTTGAGTACAATGGGGAGAGGCGGTAAGTTGCCTTCTAATCAGTAGTTGTGTTCATATATGCTGAAGTCCTCAGAACACCTCAAGCTCAAGAAACTACCTCTGTCATGATCCCTGTAGGGTTACTGTCTGGGGAATGGGATTGATTGGGCTTAAAGGAGAGGATTTTCATGACCTTGTCTTGGCCTACCAGTTGAACTTTACTTCTGGTTTTAGAATTAGAAGTCATTTCAAGGCCTGGCGTGGTGGCGCACGCCTTTAACCCCAGCACTTGGGAGCCAGAGGCAGGCGGATCTCTGTGAGTTCAAGGCCAGCCTGGTCTACATAGTAAGTTCCAGGCCAGCTGGGGCTACAGGGAGACCCTGTCTCAAAAAAACAAACAAACAAACAAACAAAAAAAAAGTCATTTCAACTGCTGATGTTTTATTTTGCTACTGTGTGATCTGTCATTTTACTAAGGGAGGAGTTGAGGGCTCCAGCCCTACTCAGAGTCATGGCTTCTAGACAACCAGTAATGCCAGATGTGGTCATTAAAGAGTAGTCAGAATACAATTGTGACATAGTGCCATTACTATCCCTTGTAGAGCAGCCCTAATTTTTGTCTAAATTAAGGGCCAAGTTGGAAGGTTCTTGATGATATGTCCAGGTCATAGAAAGCTATATCAAGTCCATCAGTTTTAAAATACTTTGCAGCCAGGCGTGATAGCACACGCCTTTAGTCCCAGCACTTGGGAGGCAGAGGCAGGTGGATCTCTGTGAGTTCAAGGCCAACCTGGTCTACATAGTGAGTTCCAGGATAGCTGGGGCTGCAGGGAGACCCTATCTCAAAAAGAATGAAACAAAACAAAACAAAAAATACTTCATATCCTTTGAAATGAAAAACATGGAGCTTTTCAGTTTGTATACTGAATCTTACCTTAGGGAGTTGAGAGTAATGTTACAGCACTTTTCTCCATTGTATTTTAGATATCGTTTTGTGAAAAACCAAGGTAGAAATTCTCAGGGGAGAAAAATGTAACTGTTTTGTTCTCTGTTGTGGAGTATTTAGGACCCTGTGTGTTTTGTGTGTGGCCTCTGTATACCCAAATGTGCCTTTCAGGTTTTTGTTCGTTTGTTTGTTTTTTAGACAGCATCCCCAACTGGCCTGGAATTCACTATGTGGACCAGGCTGGCCTCGATCTCACAGAGATCACCTGCCTCTGCCTCCCAAGTGCTGGGGTTAAAGGTCTGCACCACCACGCCTGGTATCTTTCAGTATTTTTTTACCCCGCTCTGCTTCTCTCTCTTATTCTTTTCCTCCTTTCTTTTGTGTATTTGAATGGGTAAGCAACATGGCCACAAGAAAGTCTTCTTACTTTAAGAATCTTGCCACAGTGCCCTAGTACCTCCATTCTTTATTCTGAGAGCTTTCTATAGCCGGTGCTTTAACTCACTTTGAAGCTAGCTCCAGAGGAGATAGATGACTGCTGCTTTCCTTTTAAAAAGATCCATTCACAAGCCTGCAAGGCCGAATGAGGTTGCCTTGTGAGACACTGTGGAAACTATGGTCTGCAGAGCTAGGGTCCTGCTGCTCCTGTGTTGGCTCCAGGCTAGGTAAGCCTGGAGGAAGGGAGAGCTGAGCTCTGTCCCCAGCTCTCAGCCCATGTCCTGTCAGAAGTAAGGAAGTTAAGTTAGTTGCCACTTCATCATTGATATTTTTTAGTTTCTGACCTCACTGGGTTTTGTAGGGATGACCAAATTTGAAGCACCAGAGAGTTTTCAGTAGATTTGGAATCAAAAGCTCAGTTGTGTTGGAACTTAATTATGCAGTTATGGTCTCCTGAATTCCTTGTTCCCAGAGTGGTGTGCATTTTCAGTGAGTGAACTTAAACTGTGAAAGTATATGTGTTTGGTTTTGGAGAAGCTGCCAGATTGAAACCACAAATATTTAAGGTGGTCAGGCTGGAATGGCCTTCTGAAGCCCTGAGCTACAGAATGCTGGTGTCAATGTTTTGAAAGCTTTATGTTCTGTATTTATGGAGCTGTTTTCAGGAACCATGGCATTTCACTGTTGTGTACTATGTATAGAGTTGAAGGCTTGAGTAAGTTGGTATCAAAAAACAAGTTTAAACTACTCTGTGCTAGGCAGCTCTAGTTTCATGTATTTCATGTCTCAAGAATTTATAGAGTGTCATTGTGGACTTTGTTTACTTTTTACAGGGAATAAGATATTGTCTTTCTAAATGTGGACCCTTGTAGAATTAGAATCTACAGAAAGGTAAAAGAAGTAGTGACTTTCACCTTTGTCTGTACCAGGTATCCATTCTCATGGGTGGATGTTCTCTGTTAGACCATTCTCCCTCTTAGGAGGACAGAGAGGAAGACTGTAACTCAGGACCTGTTTCCTTCTGAGAACCTTAATAGTAGGATAATGGTTGGGATAGTGGGCCATGATGTTAGATCTCTTTTTGAAGCACTGACCTAAAATGTCTGTTAGTGTGATGGTAGCAGCTTAGGTCTTATTGACTCTGGAAAGTCCTGGTTTCTGATCTTGATCTGACTTTGAAAAAGTTTAGGGTGTTTGAATGTCTCATAGCCAAGACAAGGATAATTTAATCTCTGAGCTTGATTGCTTTCCAGTACTGCAGTAGGGACATCTGAGGGGACTTCTGGTATTTTATGGAGAAAGATTGGCTCCTTTTGAACTGTTGTTAAGTCCCCAATGAGGGGTATGATTTACTATTTATCATTCATGGAGAGCATTTCTTTCCAAAGGCTCCAGATAGTACCTCTATCTAGCTTATCTAGCTTGGGAGAGTTGATTATATCTGTGTTGTTTAGTGCAGTACCAACAAGCCACATGAAACTAGTGAGCACTTGCTATGTATGTGGCTAATGAAACTAAGGAACCAATTTAAAAGAGACATTTATTTTATGTGTATGGGTGTTTGCCTGCATATATGCATGCAGAGGCCAGGAGAGGACATAGGTACTCCTGGAACTGGAGTTACAAACAGTTGTGAGCTGCCATATAGGTACTGGGAACTAACCCTGGGGTCCTTTGTATAAAGAACAATTTTTCTTAACCACTGAGCTATCTCTCCAGCCCCCCAATTTGTAATGTATTTTAATTTAAAATTTTAGTAGTCACTGTGGCTAGTGGCTGCATATTGAATAACAATTCTAGATAAGGAAGGCTCTTTATAGTGCTCTTTGATTTGAGCCAACCTAGTACAGAAAACCATTAAAGAAATTGGTTAGATTTTATTAAAACCCACTGGCTTAGAGCCTTCTTTCTTGTGGGTTTTTGCTTCTTCCTCTGGTTACACCACTTCCCATGCTGGAGGGGTTGTTAAGATGTGAAAAGCCTTCTTTCTGTTAGCATGAAAGAAGGCACGAAGTAGAGATAGAGAGCAAGTGGTTGAGTGCTGCTGCTGGGCCACTAGCGATTTGTCCTGCCTCAGCACTGAGGGTTAGGTTGTTCTTAATATGCATTTTTCAGTCATATCTACTATCTTTTCATGTTTGTACTAGCCTTTCATAACTTTCTTTAAATTGTTTCAACTTTTATCTCTGAATGCATTTTTGTTTGTTTTGGGGGTTGGGTTGAATTGTTCTCTTTTTTTTTTTCTTTTCATCTTTTTTGGGGGGGGTAGGAGGCCAAGGGTATAGGGATTGATATAAACAAGGTCTCGTTATATAACCCAGGCAGGCCTTGCACTCACAGTGTATCCTAGGACTCAGGATCCTCCTGCCTCAGTCTACTAAATGCGGAGATTATAGACATGCACCACCAATCCTAGCTTCTATGAGTTTTTTCACTATTTGTTTTTTAATTGATGGTTTAATTTTGTTTCATTGGTGGTTTATTTTTGTCATCAGAAGTTTGGTTTTTTGTTTGTTTGTTTTGTTTTGGGTTTTTTTTTTTTTTACCTTTTGAGGCAGGGTCTCCCTGTAGCCCCAGCTGGCCTGAAACTCACTATGTAGACCACGCTGGCCTTAAACTCGAAGAGATCTATCTGCCTCCACCTCTAGAGTTGCTGGGATTAAAGGTGTGTGCACCATGCCTGGCTTCTTTTTAAGATAGGGTCTCATTATGTAATCCTGGCTGATTTGGAACTCACTGTGTAGACCAGGCTAGCCTTGAACTCACAGAGATCTGCCTGCCTCTGCCTCTTAGAGTGCTGGGATTAAAGGCATGTACCACCATGCCCATCAAAAGTTTAAATTTTCATTATCAAGTTTGTCATCTTTGCCTGGGGATAAAGCTAAGTGGTAGAGCAGTTGCCCAGCAAGCACAAGGCAATGGGTTTGATCCCCAACACTGCACCCCCGTAGTCTACTTCTTATGTAGTCTGCTTTTCTTTGTTATGTGTAGAAAGGCTTTCTTTACTCTTAAGATTTCCCTTTTTAAATATTTATTATTTATTTTTTCACATGTATGAATGTACTGCCTGCACGTATATAAGTGCACACATGTTGTGTAATTGTGTCATGCAATAGTTGTTTATTTTTTTGTGTGTATTAATTTTTTACCTGCATGAATATAAGTTTACCATATGCATGCAGTGCCCACAGAGGCCCAAGAGGGCCTCGGATACCCGGAACTGGAGTTAAGGACGTTTGTTAGCTGCCATATGGGTGCTAGGAACTGAACCTAAGTCCTCTGCAAGAGCAGCCAGTGCTCTTAATTGCTGAGCCATCTCTTCAACTTCCCACCCCTCTTTTTTGAGACAAGATCTCCCTGGGGATAAAGCTAAGTGGTAGAACAGTTGCCCAGCAAGCACAGTTGCCCATAATGATCTTAAATTCCAAGGTTCAAGTATTCCTTCTGCCTTAGCCTTCCAAGCATTGGAGCTATGTATGCACACAACTAAGCCTAGTCAAGATTTTTTTTTTTTGGTCTTTTTTTGAGACAGGGTCTCCCTATAGCCCCAGTTGGCTATGTAGACCAGGCTGGCCTTGAACTCACAGAGATCCACCTGCTTCTGTCTCCCGAGTGCTGGGATTAAAGGCCTGTGCTACCACACCCAGCTTTTTTTTTGTCTTTTTGAGACAGGGTCTCCCTATAGCCCCAGTTGGCCTGGAACTCGCTATGTAGACCAGGCTGGTCTTGAACTAACAGAGATCTGCCTGCCTCTGCTTCCTGAGTACTGAGATTAAAGGCGTGCACTACCATGCCCATTGATCTTTTTTTTAAGAACAAAAAAAAATTACATTTATTTATTTGTGTTTATGCATCTGTGTTTATATGTGTGGGTATATGCATGCCACAGCATAGGTGTGGTCAGAGGAGAACTTTTGGGACTTGGTTCTTTCCTTTCACCAAGTAGCTACCAGGGATTGAATTTAGGCCATCAGGCTTGTCTTGAAGTGCCTATATCCACTAAGCCACCTTGCTGACCCTCAAGGTATTTTTTTAATCCTGTATTTCCTTTTATACGTGTTTTGGGGTGTGTATGTGTGTATGTGTGTGTGTGTGTGTGTGTGTGT
>NW_008349234.1:737459-756572 GCF_000622305.1 Nannospalax galili | reverse complement strand
AGGGTCTCCCTGCAGCCCCAGCTGTCCTGGAACTCACTATATAGACCAGACCAGCCTTGAACTCACAGAGAGCCGCCTGCCTCTGCCTCCCAAGTGCTGGGACTAAAGGTGTGCGCCACCACGCTCAACCAATATATATAATTTTTGTATATGAAAAATGACTGACCATCAGCAGTCCCATGTAATTCATCCTAGTACATCTACTAAAGATTTTTATTATGAGCCAGATGTGGTGACTCAGGCCTATAATCCCAGCACTTGGTAGGTAGAGGCAAGAGGGTCTGAAGTCCTTGGTTATCTTTGGCTACATAGCAAGGTCAAGGTCAGCCTGGGCTACATGAGACCCTATCTCAAAAAGCCCCCAACCCCAAATCCCTAAGGTCCAAGCTAAGATGAGAAGATGAATGGTTGGCATTAAGCAGTGCTTATGAAAATGCCTGTTAACCCTGAAAGATACAGGTGAAAAGGTAAAGGTAGACAACAGATGAAAAAGATACAATAGGAAGATAAATTAAAGGAAAACAGGACTACTCTATGTTGAGAAGACTGGGAAATAGACTCAGCTCGTTACTTTCTAAATTTTAAATATATAGTTAACCAGCCTTCTTGGTGTCTTTCAGAATCATAGCATTCAGCCGGCCTGTGAGATATGAAGATGTGGAGCACAAGGTGACAACAGTATTTGGGCAGCCTCTTGATTTACATTATATGAATAATGAGGTGAGAAAAATGGATGGGAACACCAAAAGGGACAGTGGTGTGCATTTTTCGCTCTTCTTAACTGATTATTTTTAGTTTGTTTCTTTAATATCATCTGCAGGTTTTTATTTTCTGGAGCCTCTTGTTAATTGCAACAGCTCTGCAATTTCTATTTTTTTCTACATGAGAAATTATATCCTCTTACTAATTTAGTACAAGAACATTGAATATTCCATGGTGGGATAAGATATGGTACCAGGGCTGGAGATGGCTCAGTGATTAAGAGCACTGGCTGCTCTTGCAGAAGACCTCCCAGCACCCACATGGGATCTGTATAGCTCTAGTTCCAGGGGATCCAACACCCTCTTTAGGCCTCTGAAAGCACTGCATGCACATGGTGCACATACATATATGCAGGCAAAACACTCATACACAAAATAAAAAAAGTAAATAAAATCCTAGATTTAAAAAAGTATCCAGTTAAGTGTAAAAAGGGGGTAGTTAAATGGTAGGGGTGGGGGAGAAGGAGGGCTATACAAAGAGCTATGGGAATAAAGGGAAGAAGGAGATCAAGAGAGGTGGGACCATAGCAGACAGAAATTATCAAGGGAGAAATGAGGAAAATGGGGACACTTTAAATGGGGAGGGCGGGAGGGAGGATAACACAGGGAGAGAAATAGGATAGATAAATAGCGACTAGCTAGTAACTTCTGTGGCATTGCATGACATGGGTGCACTCACATACATGCAGGCAATACATCCTTACACATAAAATAAAAATAATAAATAAAAAAAATATTAAAAAACAAGAGGAAATTGTATTAGTCCAAAAACCTACTGGAAAATTACACATATCTCTACATGAGTGTGTGAGTATAGGTGAAGATTACATAACAAGAAACAGTGTCAGACAGGAGAAACCTTTCTTTGAGTTGTTGGCCAGGGTAGCCCAAGAGACTCCCAAAATTATACAGGCTACTGGTACAGCCCTTGATTGCCTTCCAGAACTTGATGGTAAGATCCTATTGCTGAAGACAGGACATACTTTGGACACAGGATTTGGAGCAATGGAGCTAGAACTGTCCTAGAAGCTACCTCCCCTGAAGGCTAGCTCTCATAACTTTGGAGAGCACTACGCAAGCTGCTAAGGGAGAACATCAATCAATGGTCCAGCCCAGCTTCAAAACCACATCAGTGACCAGCACAGCAAACAACATTGGTGCAGAAGTGGCACTTTTATCTTGGAGGTTATCAACAGCTACCTAATTGGACTTAAAGCCCACTCAATGGGAAGAAACTCATGTGTGGTACTGTAAACCTAGCCAAATGCACATAGCTGGAGAGGTCATAGATCTTAGAGAAAACAAGGCTGTCACAGAATTCCACAACTGGTCATACACAGATTGTCTTTGAATTGCCCAAGTCTAAGTGGCACATCTAGGATGCAACCTCTACACCCAAGCCTCATGGAACATAGAATAAGGGATGAAGAGAACACTAATGCCATCTTTCAACTCTCATCAGTGAAGCACCCTCAAGCAGCAGAGGTCCAGGAACACAAAAGGTCACAAATGGGCTAAAATGCAGAGAATAACAGTCTGCAGAGTATGGGTTATTGGACAGGACTCCTATATTAAAATCCACCCACCCAGGGATCAGGGACCATTGTGGAAGAGGGGGCGGGAAGACTAGGAGCCAGGGAGGTGGGGCATGACCATATGGAAATAGTCCTACAGGTGCCTGGGACCTTCTCATACAAACTTACAGTAATGGTGTCAGTATGCACAAGACCCATGTAAACTTAAGCAGACAAAAACCCAGCATAGAACGGTGGAAATGAACAGCAGGTCCCAGTCTTAGTCGAAGAGTTATTGACAGCTGATTACTGCTGGGTGAGGAAGAGGTGATCTTCTTAATGGGAAGAACTCTTGATAGGCTGACTAGATCCCAGGGGATGAACTTGCACTGAGGGACATCAGGGGACACTAACTTTACATGATAGGCCTTAACACAAATGACAGAATGTATGAACTTCAGTTGAGGGGTGCCAAAGGGGAGTGGGGGGGAAAGATGGTTTTCTGTATTTAATACACAAGAATCCAGTTAAAAAATTAAAAAAACCAAAAAGTATCAGAGCCAGGGCCTTGTATTTATTTTTATTTATGTATTTATTTTTTAAAGACAGGATCTCCCAGTAGCCCCAGTTGGCCTAAAACTCTATGTAGACCAAGCTGGTCTCAATCTCACAGAGATCCTCCTGCCTTTGCCTCCTGTGTGCTGGGATTAAAGGCATGTGCCACCACACTTGGCCCCCAAGGCTTTTTTAAAACATTTTATAAGAGTATCTTTTTTTTTTTCTTTCCAGCACATCCTTAACAAGAAGCAGAAAATTTTATCAGGGGCTGAGAGTATATGAAAAATATCTCTTGGTTACATCATCTGTTACTGTCATAAAGGCTAGATTCTTCTCTCAGAGTTTAACCTCTGATTGTAACTTGTTTCAAAAGATAGCATCTAATCCATTGATTTCTTTACTCCCTTTCCTACTAACAATACTTATTTATTCTTGCTTTTTTTTTTTTTTTGTCTTTTTGAGACAGGGTCTCTCTATAGCCCTAGCTGACCTAGAACTCACTAGTAGACCAGGCTGGTATTGAACTCACAGAGATCTGTCTGCCTCCCAAGTGCTGGTATCAGCGGTGGGTGCCACAACGCCCATTCTTGATCTTAACTTCACCCAGGAAGAAATTTTTTTGAATATTACTTTCTTTTTCCAGCTCTAAGAAAGGCTATAATTGGTTTAGGCTAGTGGTTTTCATAGCCCGAAAAGCAATGTATTTGTGTCTAGTAAGAGAGCCTGTATCTTTTGGGAATTGACTGGAGGCAGTTGATTTGAGTATTCCAGGCAAGTGCTTTACCATTGAGCCACATCCTCAGCTCCCTCGCTGTGTAGTGTTTTGTTTTTTTTTTTAATTTGTTTAAATTATGTGTTTGTGTTGGGGAATAGGGAGGCTTGTATGTGTACATGAGTGCAGGTGCCCTTGAGGTCCAGAAGAAAGCACTGGACACCTGCAGTTGGGGTAATAGGTGTTTGTGAGTTGCCTAACATGGGTGTTGGAAACTGAACTTAAGTCTTCTTGCAAGAGCAATATGTGCCCTTACTGTTAAGTCCTCTTTCCAGTTCCCTCATTGTATAGTTTTATATTTGATAAAGAATTAGAAATTTTCTCTATAGTTTAAGACTGGAAATCTATGGTTGCTAAGGGGTGTGGGGGGCCAGTTTTTTTAGACAGGATCTCAGTGTGTAGCTGAGGCTGGACTTGAACTGATGATCTTCCTGCTTTAGATTCCTAAGTGCTTTGATTGTAGGATTGTAGGTGTACACCACACCTGGCTTTAGGTACTGAGATTTTTTTTTTCTTAAATACTCCTGAATCCCCTTTCTATATAATACGTACTTGAAATAGGGTATGCTATCGAATACCTCACTAAAATAAGAAAGACCACGTGATGTCTTTCATTTGTTGTTTTTTTTGTTTGTTTTTGAGACAGGGTCTTGTTAGGTAGTGCAGATTGGCCTTGAAATTGTGATGTACTTGCCTTAGTCTCTCGTGCCATGTACCCAGTGAATTTTTGTTTTTTAGATAAATTTTCAAAATAGAGCAAATTTGAAAAGTAAATCACTAACTCTATAGTAAATAGATGGTACAGTTGTAAATCTTTTTTGTCTTTTTTTTTTTTTCTGGAGCTGAGGACTGAACCCAGGGCCTTGCGCTTGCTAGGCAAGCGCTCTACCTCTGAGCTAAATCTCCAGCCCCAGCAGTTGTAAATCTTTTAAGGCATATAAACAAGGATATTTTAGATATAATATATGTAACTCCTTTAAAATATGAATATATAGGACTTACAAAATTTCATATAAGACACCTTCAGTGACTACATAAGAAACTAAGGCCAAAGTCGCCAAGCTCATTAGCATCAAAGAAGTAAAGTCTTTTCTGGGTGACTTAGTACCTTTTTTTTTTTTTTTTTTTTCCCCCCGTTCCGTTTTGTTGAGACAGGATCTCCTTGTAGCCCCAGCTGACCTGGAGCTCACTATGTAGATTAGGCTGGCCATGAACTCACAGAGATCCCCCTGCCTCTGCCTCCCAGTGCTGGGACTAAAGGTGTGCACCACCATGCCCTGCATGACCTAGTACTTTTTTTTTTTCCTCTTTCAGACGTTTCCATTAAGAATTTCAGATACAGCCAGGCGTGGGGGCTTGTGCCTTTAGTCCCAGCACTTGGGAGGCAGAGGCAGGTAGATCTTGTGAGTTCAAGGACAGCCTGGCTCCAGGCCAACCAGAGCTGTACAATGAGACCTTGGTTTTTTTTTTGTTTGTTTGTTTGTTTTGTTTTTTTAAAGAAGAAACCCAGATGTTGGGAGCTGGGGAGATGGCTCAATTATTAAAGTGCTTGGTTCATAAGCATGAGGATCTGAGTTCAGATCCCCAGTACCCACACTAAAAGGTCAGGTGTGTGGGCATGTGCTTGTAATCCTAGTGCTGGTGAGGCAGAAACAGGAGAATCACAGGGTTGGTGGCCAGCCAATCTAGCCAAGTCAGTAAGTTTCAGGTTCAGTGAAAAACTCTCAAGAAAATGTGGTGGAGAGCAATTAAGGAAGGCATCCAATATTGACCTCTGATCTCCACATACATGTGTGTAAATGCCTCACTACCACATGTATACATGCCTACATCCATACAACAACTTCAAATGTCCCTTAAGCCACCACCCCCCTGCCTCTGTATGCCAAGTATACCATCCTATCTGGCTTTTATTTTCAAACTCTTTCCAATAAAGTCACTGCTCAGAATGTTACTACCTTATTTATTGGAAATACCTCAATTCCTTTCTTTTCTTCTCCCTCTGAACTCTGTAAGGATTTGAGAATACTAAATGAGAAATCAATTATAGTTTAATTTGTATTTTTGTAGTAATGGTTGATTGAGCTATAATTCAATTACTGTAAAATTCAAACTTTTAAAGTATAAGATTCAACCAGGAGTGGTAATGCACGCCTTTAATCTCAATATTTGGGAGGCAGAGGCAGGTAGGTCTCTGTGAGTTCAAGGCCAGCCTGGTCTATATAGTGAGTTACAAGCCAGCCAGTGCTACATAGTAAGACCCTGTCCCAAAAATTAATTAATTAATTAATTAATTGATCGATTGATTAATACACTGGAAAGATGATGCAGCAGTTAAGAGCACTGGTTTCTTTTGCAGAGGACCCAGGTTCAGTTCCCAGCACCCACATAGCAGCTAACAACCAACAGTAACTCCAGTTCCAGGGGGGGTCTGATGCCCTCTTCTGGCCTCCATGGGCATTGCACACACTTCGTGCACCTACATGCAGGAAAAGCACGCATACATAAAATAAACATAAATTTAAAAAATAGATTGTATCAGATTCAGTGAGGTTAATATTATATTCATAGAGTTGTGCAGCTAATACCACCTGCTAATTCCAAAGCATTTTCATCACCCAAAGATTTATGCCTGTTACCTCTCCTTCTCCGGTCTCCCCTCTCCCCAGATCTTAGCAACCATTATCCACTTTCACTGTTTTTGGATTGTTTGTTCTGAATATTTCATGTACATGAAATCATACAGTATGTAGCCTTTTTTGTGTCTGACTTCTTCCACTAAGCCTGTGTTTTCAAAGGTCATGTGTCAACACATTTTTTTTGTTGTTGTTATTTTATTTTTGAGACAGTCTCCCTGTAGCTAGCCTAGAACTCACTATGTAGACTAAGCTGGCCTTGAACTCAGAGATCCGCCTGCCTCTGCCTCCAGAGTGCTGGGATTAAAGGTGTAAGCCACCATTCCCAGCTTAATTATTTTTTTTAATATTTTGTTTATTAGTTTCATTTTATGTGTATGAGTGTATTTCCTGCATGTATGTAAGTGCACCCATGTAGTGCAGTGCCCCAAGGTCAAAAGAGGTCATTGGATTGCCCTGGAACTGGAATTACAGACAGTCATTAACCACCACGTGGGTGCTGGGAATAGAACCTGGGTCCTCTGCAAGAGCAGCCAGTGCTCTTAACCACTGAGCCATCTCTTCAACCCCATTATTCCTTTTTCTAAAGATATTTTTATTATTTATTATTATATGTGTATGAGTGTATTGCCTGCATTTGTGTAAAAGTGGACCCATGTTGTGCAGTGCCTGTAGAGGTCAGAAGAGGGTGTTGGGTCCCCTGGAACTAGAGTTATGGATGATTGTTATCTGCCATGTGGGTGCTGGGACTTGAACCTGGGTCATCTACAAGAACAGCCAGTGCTCTTAACTACTCAGCTATCTCTCCAGCCCTACTTCATTATTCTTTATTGATGAATAGTGTTCAGTTATATGAATATATAATACTTTTTATATATCCATAGAGTTGATTTCAGATTTTGGTGATTATAAATATTGTTTCTATGAACATTTCTACCATGTTTTATATGAACATATGTATCTGGTGCTTTTCTCTATCAGTAGAATTCCTAGGTCATATAGCAACTTTTAAACTTTTCTTTAACTTCCCAACCTTTCTGTGATATCTGCACAATTATACATTCCTACCAGCAGTGTTTGAGAACTGAAATTTCTCCACCACCCTTACCATCACTTATTTCTTGTCTTGCTCTTCCTCTCCCTGTCCTCCCATGGTCTCCCTTCATGATATGCAAGCACTCTCACTGAGCTACAGTTTCTCAAGTGCAGGAATTACAAGTGTAAGCCACACCAGGCTCCCGTTTCTGTTTTCAGTTTAGTTTTTTTTTTTCTTTTTTTTTCTTTTTTTTTCTTTTTTTTTCTTTTTTTTTGAGACAGAATCTCACTGTGTAGCCTTGGCTGGCCTGGAACTTGCTGTATCAACCAGACTGGCCTTGGATTTGTACTATCACATCCAGCTCCTTTTCCTCTTTCTTCCTTTCTTTCTTTCTTTCTTTCTTTCTTTCTTTCTTTCTTTCTTCCTTCCTTCCTTCCTTCCTTCCTTCCTTTCTTTCTTTCTTTCCTTCCTTCCTTTCTTTATTTCTCTTTTTCTTTCCTTCTTTCTTTTCTTTGGTAGCTGTTTTGAGAAAGGATCTCACTAATTGGCATTGGATATCCTAAATGCTGGGATTAAAGGCATGCACCTTCACCCTTGGCTCCAGTGATTTCTTCCAGCTTCAAACAAACTTCATCTGTTTCTCTTGCTTTCTTTTCTTTCTTTTGGTTTTCATAGAGCTCAGGCTGGTCTTTGAACTTCTGATCCTACTGTGTCCACTTCCCCAGTGCTGAGTTTACAGGTATGTGCCCCACTATGCTCTGTTTATACAGTGTTGGGGATCAAATCTAGGGGCTTTCTCACATGCTAGGCAACCACACTACTGATTAAGCTACATCTCCAGCCCTGTTACTTATTTCTATTTTGCCTGTCACTCAGAAAAGATTTTTCTTTTTGGTTTTTTTTGAGGCAGGGTCTCCCTGAAGCCCTAGCTGGCCTGCATTCGCTATGGAGACCAGGCTGGCCTCGAACTCTCAGAGATCCGCCTTGCCTCTGCCTCCCCAGTGCTGGGATTAAAGGCGTGTGCCTGGCCAGGAAAGAATTTTTTGCAATATGATATGAAGTGTAAAACATTCCTCCCTGTTACCTCAGCCAGTCTGAAGAGATCCGCCTGCCTCTGACTCCCAACTTCTGGGATTAAACACACCCAGCCTTGATTTTTGGTTTTATCACACATGTGTAAGTTCTGACATTTGCTAGGTCCTAGGCAAAGAATAATCTTTCAATATTAAGTACTTGGATTAGAGAGAATGGTTCAGTGGGTAAAACGCTTACTCTACAAGTTTGAGGACCAAGTTTAAATCTCCAGAACCTATGTAAAACCAGGTACAATAGTATGTGTCTAACCCTGGTGCTCCTACAGTGAAATGGAAGGGAAGATGGGAGAATCCCCTGAAGCTCACAGGGCAGCTAGCCTGGCTTACATGGCAGCAAACAACAAAGAGATTGTTTCAAGCACAGTAGAAGGTGAGGAATGACACTTGAGCTTGTGTTCTGACCTCCACATATGTATTGTGGCATGTGCATGCCTGTGCTTACACACAAATGTGTGCATGCAAACACATGCAAACGTACATCAAACACACATCATACAATTTTATTTTAATTAACTACTCATAATATCCTCTTCATTTAACATTGTGGTTTATCTGTACCCTCAAATACCTTCTGTTTAATAATTAAATGGAATGAGAACAGAGGCGGTAGTTTCCAGGTTCTAGTCACTGACTTTGACTTTAAATATTATAATATTAAAAGCCAGGCATGGTGGCACAAGGCTTTAGTCCCAGCACTCAGGAGGCAGAGGCGGGCGGATCTCTGTGAGTTCAAGGCCAGCCTGGTCTACATAGTGAGTTCCAGGCCAGCTGGGGTTACAGGGAGACCCTGTGTCAAAAAGACCAAAAAGAAAAGAAAAAAATGTTATAGTTATATATATATTAAGCATTATTATATATTATGATATTAAACAGTGCTGACTAGTCTAAATTTCTATTCTTAAATGAATAATGGTTGTCATCCTCTGTCTATCCTTCTATCCATCCAGTGCCTTTTCTTAAAGTCAGTACCATTGGAGATAGGGTGGGACTGCTTAATTTGGTTAAAAAAAAAAATGGTGGCAGCTATAAGTAATTGTTTTGGGATTTGGTGCTTTGGACTGAAAGGTGTATTTATTTGTTGTGTTTTATTTATTTATTTTTTTGACACAGAGCCTTGCTGTAAAGTCCAGGCTATCCTCAAGCTCACAGTGCTTCTCCGGCTTGAGTCTTCCTAATGATGGAATTACTGACATGTGCTACCATATCCAATTTAAAGGGTACTTTCAAAAAGGAAACTCTTAGAAAATATTTCAAAACAACGTAGTAAGAGCCAGGCAAGGTGGCACCTGCATGTAATCCTGGCACTCATGAGTCTGAGGTAGGAAGATCTTGACTTTGAAACCAGCTTGAGCTATATAACCAGATCTTACCTGAGAAACAACCAAACAATCTCCCACTCCCAAAACAAAAACAAAGTACTAAGCTGTACTACATCATAAACTAAAAAACATTATTCTAACCAGGCTTGATGGCACATGTCTTTAATCCAGAACTCAGAAAACTGAGATAAGAGGATCATGAGTTCAAGTCTAGTCTGGGCTATTAAGACCCTTTCTGAAAATCAGAACAAGACAAAATAAAACCAGTCAGTGTGAAACTTTGTTATTGTTGCTGTTTTATTGAGACAGGGTCTCACTGTTACAGCCCAGGCTAACTTGAAACTCACTATATAGCCCAGGCTGGCCTTGAACTTAAGGTAATTAACCCTTCCTAGTCCTGGGATGATAGATATGCATCACCATTTCTGGCTTAAGGCCAAAGCTTTAAGAATTGAATTGACAGGTTAGAGAGATGGTTCAGCCAATAAGAGCACTTGTAGAAGACTCTAGTTTGGTTCCTGGCATCCATATTGGGCAGCCCACAGATGTCTGTAACTCCAGTTCCATGGGATCCAGTGCCCCCTTCTATCCTCTCTGGGCACTTGCACACATGTGGCAAACATATGCACTCAGGTCTATACACAAATGTTTAAAAATAAAAAAATCTGTAGAGATAGAAAATAGGCTGTTGGCTGCCTGGTGCTAGAGGGAGGACAAGAGATCTCTGAAGTGATAGCAGTCTCTTAAGATTGAAAAGTTGTAATGGTTGCACAACTCTATAAAGCTATTTACAAATTATTGTATACTTTGAGAAAAAAATCTCTTATGATTTCAATTAGGTCTTTTAAGATCCCATTGAATCTAATGATAATTGTTTTTCTCTAAACATATTTTTAGTTTTTATTTTGTTTAGTTTTACAAACTAAATCATTGAGTTAGTATTTTGTATGATTTCCTTCTGTGTCCTGTTGTTGTAGCTCTCCATCCTGTTGAAAAACCAAGATGATCTTGATAAAGCTATTGACATTTTGGATAGAAGTTCAACCATGAAAAGCCTTAGGATATTGCTGTTATCCCAGGACAGAAACCATGTAAGTAGCTCCTTGTCATGGCCCAGCAACTGAAGACAAAGCCTATGTTCCTTCAGTCTTGCCTTTCTTACCTAACAGAATTTTGTGTTTCTTAGCCACTGCCAAAATGAGAGTATGAAGTTCAGCCCAGACGTGTTAGTAATAAGTGAGCCTTCTGCATTTGATTTCACTGGAAGCCAGATTGTCAGGGTCAGTTATAAAGAAGGTTATTTGGCTAATTGTGCAAGAGGAAGGAAAATACTTTGTGATAAAGGAGAAATTTTTTTTCTGCATCTATGTATGTTCCTTCAATTAGATTTTGACCCCACCAAGAGAGAGATGCTTAGTGTAGGGGTTAGCAAAGGCTTCCAAGAATTTGAGGATATTTATGTTTTATGAACCCAACTCCCACAACTCACTAGCTTTCCCTTGCCTTTGAGATACATGGGAAATGCACTTTTTCTCCTGTTCATTGGAAAAAATGATTATGGTTGGAGGGCTGCTTGCATCCTTTACCATGTGTCAGAGAATTACCTCTTACCCAGTTTCCCCTATGGACTTGTCCCTCAGGGCATACATTTTGTGAGAATGCTTGAATCTTGACCTGTACTCTTAATCACTGAGTTCCCTACCAGTTTTCAGATGCATGTGGTTGAAGATTTTTTGGCACCCTTTTCTTTCCTTATAATTAAAGACAACTTGCCAGGTGTGGTGGCGCACGCCTTTAGTCCCAGCACTAGGGAGGCAGAGGCAGGCGGATCTCTGTGAGTTCAAGGCCAGCCTGGTCTACATAGTGACTCCAGGACAGCTGGGGCTACAGGGAGACCCTGTCTCAAAAAGACCAAAAAAAAAAAAAAAAAAAGTATAATTAAAGACCAACTGTCTCTGAACAGCTAGGATGATTATATGAGAACTCTGGACATACCATACCAGAATAGAGTTTAGATGGACTAGCCCTCCTGCTGCCCATTTATTTTTTCAAAGATGATTTCAGGGTTGTACTGAACTAGTGATATGAGGGAGAATGCAGCTAAAAAAACTATATATTAAAGATGTCTTCCTCTAATATTACAGAAATGCAATATTACAAAGAGAAGTCTGCCTGATCCCAAATACTTTGGGAAGTATTCTGAAGTAGATATATACCATTTCATTTTTATGTTCAAGTTACTCACCTGCTTCTTACTGTCCTTCCTTACTTATCATGTAAGATCTATATTTTAAAGTTAGAAGGTCAGTATACATTTTTATGGAGTTTAAAAGCAAAGCATTTTACTTGATCCTATCACCATAACACATTTATTGGTTTAGAGGTTTGCATGTACCTCTTCAGATTTTGGCCTGGTGTATACATACTTTATGTAAATGATATCAATGCTATGCCTTCCAAGTCTCTAACATATTTTTTACTTACTATCGTTATGAACGTATTATCCCTTTTTTTTTGGTCTTTTTGAGACAGGGTCTCTCTGTGCTGGGATTAGACGCATGCACCACCACGCCCAGCAAACATACTGTTCTTATACCTAATCTTTATAGTTATAATTTATAATGATGCATAATTCCCTTGACTAGATATACCATAATTGCATATATAACCCTTTACTTTATTTGAAAAAAAAATTTTTTTTTTTGGTCTTTTTGAGACAGGGACTTCCTATAGCCCCAACTAGCCTGGAACTTGCTATGTAGTCCTGGCTGGCCTCGATCTCATAGAGATCTGCCTGCTTCTGCCAGCCGAGTACTTATATTAAAGCTGTGTGCCTCCATACCAGGCAGTGCAGTCTTTCTGTAATGGCTTCCTTAACTGAACCAAGACTTCTTAATAAACAAAAGAATTGTGATTAAAAAAAAAAAAAAGTTACTTCGTGCTCAGGAATCCTCACATCTAAGACCTTGCTTCTCTTAACAATCTATGATGAAATGTCAGTTTGGGGGCTGGGAAGATGGCTCAGGTAAAGTGCTTGCCATTCAACTACAAGGACTTGAGTTCAGGTCCTCAGACCATGTGAAAAAAAGTCAGGCATGGCACTATGTACCTATAACCTTACTGTTGGGAGACCAGAGACAGGTGAATCCCAGAAGCTCACTGCCCAGCCAGCCTAGTCAAATCAGATTCAAAGAGAAACCCTATCTCAAATAAAAAGTGGAGTGGGTGAGTTGGCTTGGTAGGTAAAGGTGCTTGCCACCAAGCCTCATAACCTGAGTTCAGTTCCCCAGGATCCATATGGTGAAAAGAGAGAATTTACTTCCAGAAGTTGTCCTCTGACACCATGGCATGCAAACTCCCTCGCACATACACATACACACAAAATAATTTTTTTTAAGTCAAAAAGAAATAAAAGTGGAGGGTGGCAACATATCTCAGGAGGTAAAGGTACTTACTGCCAAACCTGGTGACCTGAGTTTGATTCCTGGAGCCCACATTACTGATACAAGTTATCCTCTGACCTCTACACATACACACATGTAAACAAGTGAATGGTTTTAAGGAAGGAAGGAAGGTGGACAGTGATCAAGGAAAGACACCCACTATCAACCCTCAGCCTCCATATGCATGCACACGTCCACACTAACAAGTATATACCAAGAAAAATGAAGTAGCAGTTTTGTTCTTTTATTTTCCTACTTTTCATGAACCATTTTTTTTAAATATGAAAAGTGAAATGTAAAAATAAACTGGATGGACTGAGGCTTGTAGCTAGCTGAGTAATAGAGCACTTGTGCAGGCACTTGTGTGACCCCTAGCACCACCCAAATAGAAAAAAAATGAATACTTATAAACTATAAACCTCTAGTTTGTATTGTTATATTCAGTAGATACAAAGTTTTGCTTCCAAATTGTTGTAAATTTTCTCAAGGATTGCTTTCCATCTCTGACATTACCTGATGGAGGACTAGTATGCTACCTGTTGGTGGACTGGCACCAGACCAGTGATGATACATGAAGTACACTGTTCCAGGATACTGTATCATCTGGTCTTCAGTTCCTGTCACTGATAAATGTTGGCTACTTTGCTGCTCCTCTTTTAATCTTCATTTTTAGCAGTTGCCTCATCTACTTTTGTTACTACGTATTCTCTCTTGCCCTCCCTCACTCCCTCTTTATCTTGAGATGGTCTCTAGCTCAGGCTTAGTTGGAACTCACTGTGTAGCTGAGGATGACCTTAAACTTTTATTATTTATTTTTATTTTATATGTATGAGTGTTTTATTTGCATGTATATAAGTACATCTGTGCTGTATAAAACCCACAGAGGCCAGAAGAGGGCAGGGGATCCCCTAGAACTGGAGTTATACTGTTTTTAGCTAACATGTGGGTGCTGGGAATCAAAGCCCAGTCCTCTGCAAGTGCAACCAGTGCTCTTAACTGCTGAGCAATCTCTTTATACGTATGAGTGTTTTGTCTGTATGTATGTACATGCCCCTGTGTCATACAATGCCCAGAGACCTGAGAGGGTGTCAGATCCCCTGGAACTGGAGTTATAGACAGTTGTTAGCTGCCATATGGGTGCTGGGAACCAAACCTGGGTCGTCTGGAAGAGCGGTCAATGTTCCTAACCACTGAGCCACTTTCCAGCCTCAGACCTTGAACTTCTCGAGCCTACAGTTTCCACCTTCTGAGTGCTGTTGCAGGTGTGCACCACCATGCCCAGTTTTACATGGTGCTAAGGCTTTTTGCAAGCACTTTACCAACCGAGCTTTTAGACTTTAAAGCTGAATGTTTAGAGTATATGTTCTTTGATACATTTCAAATTCATGCTGCCAAGATTTGGTGAATTCCCACTATGTGAAAGGTCTTGCGTCTAAGCACGTGACCTTGGGGACTCATGCAGCTCTTTCCCTAACTGCAGGGCTGAAGCCCCTCCTTGCCCTTCCCCAGTATGTGGGTTTGGCTGTTTTTTCCTTTCTGACTCTCAGCAGAGAGCTATTGCACATCTGAGACTTCAGCAAGAACGTTCACTTCCCCTTGTTTCTGACTTCCTGTTAGAGCAAGGCAGTTTGTCAAGACAGCCCTACATGTGATAAAGTCTGGCATGGGGAGACTAGAGAAGGCTGTCTGGCAGCTGAATTTGCCCCTGAAAGTGGGAAGCCTTTTTCCTGAAGGACAGGATATAGAAATTGTTTATATGGGATTTTTTTTTCTTTTTAAAAATATTTTATTATTTTGATTTTGTGTGTTAGTGTATTGCCTGCATGTAAGTGCACCGTGTTGTGCAGTGCCTGCGGAGGTCAGATCCCCTGGAACTGGAGTTAGGGATGGTGGTTAGCCACCATGTGGGTGTTGGGAATCAAACCCGGGTCCTCAGCAAGAGCAGCCACATTTTTTTCTTAATGGGAGCTGGAAGAGATACAGAGCAACAAGAAGAAGATTTTCCCCAAACTGTAGCTGAATCCTGAGTTCACTCTGAGGTGCTCTGCTTACTTTGTTTTTTGTCACATCCTGGTATCACTTGCTTACCTTTGGTGTGTTCAGTTTTAAGCTTTCTCAGTGTAATGGCTACACATTCACACCCTTCTCCCATTATTTTGATTTTTTCACCTGGTGGCTCCCCTGGGTTAGTGCAAAGGTGAGTGCAAGGTGGCTACCGACCCTGTTCTGAGGTCCTTGACCTCCAGCTGAATGGAGCCTTGACAGATTTTCCCAGTTGAGCATGATCCTGAGATATGATACATAATGAGCCCTGATACTTTGAAGTGGCTGAGATCTTCTTCCTGTAATTTTTAGGGAATGATTATGTTTGTTTGGGAAGTGGCATATTGAGCTCTGTGTGTGTGCGTGTGTGTGTGTGTGTGTGTGCGTGCGTGCGTGCGTGCGTGCGTGTGTGCGTGCGTGCGTGCGTGCGCGCGCACAAGTGTACAGAGGCCAGAGGAGTACGTCTGGTTTCCTGCTCTGTCATACTCCATTTTATTTCTTTGAAATAGGGTCTCTCACTGAACCTGGAGCTAGGCTAGTTGCCAGCAAGCCCTAGCACTCCTGTCTGCATCCCCCTCATCCCCAATTCTGGGGTTGCAGGTGCACACATGACCATGTCTGACTCTTTCCATGGGTACTGGAATCAAATTCAGGTACTTAGGCTGGCATAGCAAGCACTCTTACTTACTGAGCTATCTCTTCAATCTCCCGAGCTACTTTTTGAAGTACGTAATTAGCCAAGCATCGTAATACATGCTTACATTCTAAGTATTTAGTCATGCATCTGAGGCAGGAAGATCCTAAGTTCAAGGCCAACTTGGGATACCTAATAAGACCTTATCGCAAAAAGGAAAAACGTGGGGCTGGAGAGTTGGCCCAGAGGTTAAGAGCACTTGCTACTCTTAGGTTCCCAGCACCCACATGGTGACTCACAACTGTCTGTAACTCCAGTTCTCATGGTTCCAGCACCCTCTTCTGACTTCTGTGTACACATGTGGTACACATACGTACATGCATGCAAACACTCATACACATAATTTTTTAAAAATTTTGTGGGGCAGGGAAGTTGTCGTCATTGTCTCTTCTGTCTCCCTCTCAGCAGGTGATCTTACTGCTGAAATAATTTCCTGCAATTCTTTCTAAGCTCACTGGAGAATTTTATGAGAGGGTATTTGCTGCTCTTTCCTTGGCAGATTATTGAAGGAATGACTGTTATTTTTCTGTGTATGGGTCATCACTCATTAAAGTGGGGCATCAGGTTTTAGTGCTTATATATCATTGAAGCTGTAAAACTACATCAAGCAAATACTGATTATGGGTTGAGCTTTGGGGAAAAGCCCAGTAGCTTATCTATTAAAAGTATGAAGGTAGCTGAGTGTAAGGAGTCCTAAGGAAAGGCTAAGAGCATTTATCGACCTGTCTATGTAAAGATCTGGCTCATCTTTTTTCTCTTTTCTTACAGACCAGTTCCTCTCCCCACTCTGGGGTGTCCAGGCAGGTGCGGATCAAGGCTTCCCAGTCCGCAGGGGATATAAATACCATCTACCAAGCCTCTGAACCCAGAAGCAGGCACCTCTCTGTCAGTGAGTATTGCACGCCTTTTCTTCCTCATCCTAGCTTATTGGATGTGCTTATATTTAAAATATTGAACATCTCGCTGGGTGTGGTGGTGCACGCCTTTAGTCCCAGCACTCGGGAGGCAGAGGCTGGCAGATCTCTGTGAGTTCAAGGCCATTTTAAAAGTGTAGTGACCCTTGTGTTAGATATTTGTGCTTGCCCTTCTAAGAACTCTACTTAAAACCAAGATATTTCTGATCTTCCTAAAATTTAGCTGTTCAAGATTGTAATCTTCATTTTCCTAATAAAGCAGTTATTTAACTTAAAAAAAAAAAAGAAGATAGCCGGGCATGGTGGCGCACGCCCTTAATCCCAGTACTCAGGAGCCAGAGACAGGCGGATCTCTGTGAGTTCAAGGCCAGCCTGGTCTACATAGTGAGTTCCAGGACATCTGGGGCTACAGGGAGATCCTGTCTCAAAAAGACAAAAAACAAATCAAATCTATTAAACAGACATTAAATACATATTGACTGTTACTCTGTGCAGAGTAATACTCTTCTTTATTTGGGAAGGAGGAGTGATGAAATAACTGGAATAGTATCTTGACCTTTGAGAATCATACAATATTATGATAATGGCACGATTAATTTTTTTTTTTTTTTGGTCTTTGAGACAGGGTCTCTCTGTAGACCTAGCTGGCCTGGAACTCACCATGTAGACCAAGCTGGCCTTGAACTCACAGAGATGCGCCTGCCTCGCCTGCCTCTGCCTCCCGAGTGCTGGGATTAAAGGCGTGCACCACCACGCCTGGCTTAAATTTCCTTTTTTTATATATTTTATTTATTCTTTTTATTTTATGTGTATGAGTGTATTGCCTGCATGTATGTATATGAGTGCACCTGTGTCATGCAATGCCACGGAGGTCAGAAGAGGGCTTCGGATTCCCTTGGAACTTGAATTAAGGATGGATCATAGCCACCATGTGGGTGCTGGGAATCGAACCCAGGTTCTCTGCAAGGGTAGTCAGTGCTCTTAACCGCTGAGCCATCTCTCTAGCCCCTTTTAAACATTCCTGAGAGGGTGATCTCTTCAGACATCTAAGACTTCCAGTGGAGTCCCATTTTTTACTATTCTTTTCCCAAAGGACAGGAGACTCACATTTAGGAACCAGGTCTACACTTGTTTTGACTGCAGACTTTTTGCTTATGATTCCTGAGAAACACTTGTGCTTGGTGGAAGATGCTGGCCAGTGAAACTCTTGGAAAGTCAAACTAAGTTGACTGAGGATTCCCAGTCAGAGCATTAAAATAATATCTACAATTGAGTAACTAGCAAGAAAATTATATTACTGCTTCCAGGCTTCCCTAGGAAAGGACTAAATCATAAATCGGTCCTTTGCATTATATACCAGATACTACAATATTCCTCTAGCTACTCTTTCTCAGAGTCTGAGGAAGAAGCCCACTTCTTAATTGTGGAATTTGTATTGAGAGAAATCTGGGGGCACAGAGATGGCTCCACAGTAAACTCCTAAGAGCACCAGTGTTTGGTTCTTAGCACCCACGTTGGGTGGCTTGAAACTGCCTGTTACTCCAGCTCCAAGGGTTCCAATTTCTTCTTCTGGCCTCCATAGGCACTACATTTATGTACACATACCCATACACAAACACGCATACACATATGATCAGAAATAAAACATAACATTAAAAAGACAGTGAGAAAGAAATCTGACCTTATCAAACATTTGTGTTTGCCTACTGTTCTAATGTTTCTTAGACCCCTGCAGCCACTAGGAAGTCAAGTTTTCCCTTTCCATATGAGTAGAACTGCATCAAATTGAGGTGTTCTCTGAGGATCCTGAGCTGAGTTTGGGGGATGTGAACCTTGTTCCTGCTGTTGAACCTGTCTTTGAGTGATACACCTCCTGAGAGAGTGGCAGGAAAACTGGTTTCCTGGGGCACTGACTTTGTCCTACTGAGTAAATTCTGGAACTGAAGCACTCATACTAGATGTTTCCAAAGTGAATGTTTGTATCCAAATGAATTTCAGATTTAAATCAATAATTGGTGGATATATTTTCATAAACTAGTTGAAGAGAGAGAGCCAGTACTCCAGCAAAGGCCCTGTGCAGAAATATCCCTAAATTTGAGTTTCACAGGCCAGCCTGTGAAATTGCCAACTTGGCTCATTTTCAAAGCCTTAAAAAAATACTGTTTAGAACATTGTAGCAACCAGCATAAAATCATAAATGTATGTAACAATATTTCTGCAGGATAGCAAGTAATAAGTAACATAATTTCAGTGAGATAGAAATAGGTAAGTCAGCCGGGCATGGTGGCACACGCCTTTAATCCCAGCACTTGGGAGGCAGAGGCGGGCG
>NW_008349234.1:703164-737345 GCF_000622305.1 Nannospalax galili | reverse complement strand
GATCTCTGTGAGTTCGAGGCCAGCCTGGTCTACATAGTAAGTTCCAGGCCAGCTGGGGCTACAGGGAAACCTGTCTCAAAAAAACCAAAAATGAAATAGGTAAGTCAGTGATGCATAGGTGGAGAGGCTGGGGATGTAGCTTACTAGTAGAACTTGCCTAGCATTGTATGTACAAGGCCCTGAGTTTGATCCACAGCATTGAAAGATATGATAATAATAGTATATAGGTAGGTAGATGATTGTATTTGGAAATGTGGTGGTTTATGTGTTTATTTGTTGATTGGTTTTTTTTTTGTTTGTTTTAATGTTTTTGAGACAGGGTCTCCTTGTAGCCCCAGTTGGCCTGGAACTACTGTGTAGACCAGGTTGGCCTTGATCTCACAGAGATCCACTTGTCTCTTCCTCCTGCCTTTTGAGCTCTGGGATTAAAGGTGTGCACCACACCTGGCTTGGTTGATTTTTTTTTGTTTGTATTTTTTGTCTGTCTTTTTGAGACAGAGTTTCCCTGGAGCCCCAGCTGGCCTGGAACTCACAAAGATCCACTTGCCTCTGCCTCCCAAGTGCTGGGAATAAAGGCATGCGCCACCGTGCTCGGTTTGATCTTTTTTTTTTTATTCATTGAATTTTTGCAATTTTCGTACAATATAGTTTGATGGTTTGGTTGGGGTTTTTATTTGTTTGTTTATTTGTTATGAGATGGAGTCTTACTCTGTAGCCTGGGCTGCTCAGAAACTCAATATATAGCTCTCTTTGACAGGGCATAGTGACACACATGTGCAACCCTAGCACTTAGGAGGCAGAGGCCAGTGAATCAGGGTTTTAGGATCATCCTCAGCTACATAGTTTAAGGTTAGCCTGGGCTACATGAGACCCTGTCTGCAAAACCAAAAAAACAATTTGGGTATGATGACTGACACCATCTGTAATCCCAGCACATGGGAGACTGAGGCAGGAGAATTAGGAGTTTAAGACCAGCTACAGAAAACCTTATCTCAAAAAAAAAAAAATTTTTTTTTAAAAATCACAAGGAAACAATATTTTTTCAAATTCCATGTCTGTTTTGATGCAAACTGTTTGGGGTTTTTAGGGGCTGGAGAGATGGCTCAGCGGTTAAGAACACTGTTCTTGCAGAAGACCCGGGTTTGAATCCCAGCACCCACATGGCAGCTAACAACTGTCCATAACTCTAGCTCCAGGGGCTCCAACAGCCGCTTCTGTCCTCTGCAGGCATTGCATTACACAGGTGCACTTACCTACATGTAGGCAATACACACGTACACATAAAATAAAAATGATAAAATAAAAAAAAAATATCGAGGTGCATTGGGGCTGGAGAGATGGGCCAGCCACTAAGAGCACTGGCTGCTCTTGCAGAAGACCTAGGTTTGACTTCCAGCACCCACACAGAGGCTAACAACCATCTATAAGTTCCAGGGGCTCTGGTGCAGTCTTCTGGCCTCCCGGGGCACCACACAACGTGGGTGTGCTTAATATACATGCAGGCATAACAATCGTACAAAAAAATTTTAAATACAAATGAATAAATTACAGAACAAAAGAATGTCAAAACAGAGAAGAGAGAGACAGGTAAAACATTAGAGAAGAGCTAAAAGAGGCGGGGGTCATCCTCACCCCAGCAGCCTCAGTCCTGAGTGTTCCCAGGTCATTCACTGCTTTACACTTTTTAGATCAATGGTGAGAAGAGACCAGCTCCTGGGAGGAGGCGTGTTAGTCATAATTAATAAAATATTTAAAAATATTTTGGGTTTTTTTGTTTTGTTTTTGGCAGTCTTAGGGATTGAGTCTAGGGCCTTGTGTATACTAGCCAAATGTTCTACCACAGAACCATATCCTCGGCCACAAAGTACTTTATTAAATATTTTCTCAACAGTATATTTTGAAATTAAGAAATATGTGGATTTAAGCGATAAGTATCACATTTTAGATTTTTTATTTGGAACAGTACTTTAAATGGAATATACAGCTTTTATTATATTTATAAAGATATTTTGTCAAGAATAAACTAAATAAATAAAGGCAATGGAGCATGGTGGCCTAACACTTGGGAGTCAGAGGCAGGTGCATCTCTGTGAGTTTAAGGCCAGCTAGGATGACATAGGGAGACCCTGTGAATGAATGGATGAATGAATGAATGAATGAGAAAGAAGGGAGGGAGGGCAGTACTTAAACTCAGACCAAGTTATTGGAGAAGGTACTAGATGTCATACTGCCTGCTTGTAATCCTTGCATTTGGGAGGTAGAGGTAGGAGGATCAAGAATTCAAGGCCACGGCTACATAGTAAATTTGAGGCTAAGCTAAGCTACCTGAGACCTTGTCTTTTAAAAGAAATTACTGGAGGGGCTAGAGAGGTGGCTTGGTGGTTAAGAGAACTGACTGCTCTTGCAGAGGACCCAGGTTCAGTTTCCAGTATCCACATGACAGCTAACAACCATCTGTTAACTGCAGTTAGGGGAGCCAATGTCTTATTCTGACCTCCGCAGGTTTGCAAGCACATGGTGTACTTACATACAATGCTGGCAAAACATAAAGGCACATAAAATAAAAATAAATAATTTTTTTCCTAATTACTGGAGAAGAATAAGAAGACAGGGAGTAACATGGAAAATGTTTCAATAGTAAAACAGAAAAATGAAAACTGGAAAACAACTATAAGATGATGAATATTTGAAAAGAAATACAGAACAATAACAAAATTTGATTTAATAATTTTTTAGATTACAGATGAATAAACTCAGAAAACTAGCAAAATTTCAAATCTTTTTGTGGTCTTTTTGAGACAGGGCCTCTTTGTAGCTCCAGCTGTCTTGGAACTCACTATGTAAACCAAGTTGGCCTTGAACTCACAGAGTTCTGCCTGCCTGTGCCTCCTGAGTGCTGGGACTAAAGGTGTGCACCTCCACACCTGGCTTAAAAATTTCAAATCCTAATAAGAGAAAAGGGGTCTCTGAAGATTGAAGGTTTAAGAAATAGTGAAGAAATTGAAATGGTACTCAAACACCCCCTTCCCATAAGCCATGGTGTCATGTGCCAACTACTCATGAGGCTGAGGCAGGAGAAATGTAAATTTGAAAACAGTGTGGGCAAAATAGGCAACATAGGAATGCCTGCCTTTCCTTCTTTCACATAGAACAGAGTTAGGAGTGGTAGGTTTCTGAGGTGTCAGTCCATTCTAATATGGAAGGTAGAAAAAAGAACAGTTCTTAGCAGTCAAGAACTAGAGAAAAAAACTTTTCCAAAGTTTTTGTAGAGATTGAAGGGGTAAGGATGGGCAGTATTATTTATAATTGGTAAAGATTGACATGGGGCAGTGATTAGGTCTTCTGCCCTAAGCATGAACCTGTGATTCCCACGTGGAGGCAAGGGCTAAATGCTGGGCCATTCAGGTTTTTCCATGTTGTAGGGAACTACATGTGGAAACAATTTCCTTGTCTAAAAATGTTAAGGAACAGGATTTATATATAGTTCTGTTTATCTAGAAAATCAGTCACATAGCAGCATCTCAGCATACCTAGATCCTGCCTGGCTTTTTTACTTAGCAAGTATTATGGAATGAATGTGAGAGTGGAGCCTGTGAAGAGCAGAGATGGTGGGAACATAGAGTCTGCATTAGAAGAGAAAGCTTTTTCCCAGCAGAGAGAACAACGGAACTGACACAAAGGAAGAGTTAAAGGAATATAGAGATTGGCATTCTAGGCATGGGAAAGAGCACCTACCAGGCATGATCACAAAAGAACTTGATGGATTCAATAATCCACTATATGTGTTTGAAGTGTGGTAGATATGATGAGAAAGAAACAAAGACAGGAAATGAGAGAACTTTTTTTTTTTGGTCTTTTTGAGACAGGGTTTCCTTGTAGCCCCAGCTGTCCTGGAACTCACTATGTAGACCAGGCTGGCCTTGAACTCACAGAGATCCGCCTGCCTCTGCCTCCCAAGTGCTGGAATTAAAGGCATGTGCCACCATGCCCGGCTTTTTAAAAAAAAAAAAACAGGGTCTCATGCAGCCTAGGCTGGTCTCAACTTGCAGAGCTAGCCTTGAACAACTGATCTCTTACCGCTGTCTCTTAAGTGCTGGGATTGCAAGCATGCACCACTATACCCATGCCTGGCCTAATGATAAGCCATGGAAAATTGTCCCTTATACTCAACTCCATTATAACACTTATGTTATCTTGTCAAATTACATTTTTGTTCATTCATTACCAAAAAAAAAAATTATGTGCTAGAAACTTAGGTACCAAAAAAAACAAAGGCTTTGTTGCTGTGGACTTTGTAGACTCATGGAAAGATGTTTACTTGTCATATGATAAGTAGATAATTACAAACTGCCCAGAAAGTTGTGTGGTACTACAGGAGGAAAAGGACCTGATGTTGGGACCAGGAAAGTCTTAGGTTACCACCTGAAGCACATACAGAAGCTGTGCAAAGATATGGGGAAGAGGGGCTTTGGACAGGAGATGTCACACATATGGAGACCTAAGGGCAGGAGAGAGTAGAGTATGGACTGTTTGAGAACAGAAGTATTGATGTTGGGAAAGCTAAGAAGAGAAAGGAGCAGGACTCAGCTAGAGAGGAGGCAGGGCCTTATGGATGATAAAGATTTTATTTTTTATGTATTTATGTTATCAGTTTATGTTAAAATAGTAAAAAGTCACTTAGATTTATAAGTAATGATGAAAAGGTAGGATTACCTATTCAGATTTGCATTTCCATATCCAAAGATTGTTTTGGCTGAAGTATGGAGAACAGACTGAGAGGGCAAGACTGAACCCAGGGAACCATGTTAGTCTAATGTAGTAGTCCTGCTGAAAAAAGCTTGGATTAGGCTGGTGGCAGTAGTAGCAGGCAAGGAACAGATGGATTTGAGACATCTAGAGGTAAAATGGATAGAGCATGCCATTTTAGTGGTTTTCACAATGTAGCATGAGGAACCCTGGGGAGTCCTTGAGATCCTTTCAGGGCTTCTGTGAAGGCAAAATTATTATTTTTTTTTATTTATTTATTTTTATTTTTTTGGTCTTCTTGAGACAGGGTCTCTCTGTAGCCTCAGCTGTCCTGGAACTCACTATGTAGACCAGGCTGTTCTGGAACTCACAGAGATCCACCTGCCTCTGCCTTTTGAGTGCTGGGATTAAAGGCCTTTTGCCATCATGCACAACTGAAAAATTATCTTTATAATCACATTAAGACCTGACATTCATTCTTTCACAAGCATACAGTGGAGTTCTCCAGAGATATGTGTGTGAGGTAATGTCATCCCTCTGATCCCAGGAGGCAGAGGCAAGTGGATCTCTGTGAGTTCCAGAACAGCCTGGTCTACATAGTGAGTTCCAGCCAGTTGAGGCTATAGGGAGACCCTGTCTTAAGAAGACAACAACAAAAATCTCTTAAGTGACCTTTAGTTTTAAAATGCTAAAGGAGTTCTAATACTAAAAGGGTAAAGAGCTAATGGAACTTTCAGATATTGAGATTATTGGATTATGGAGACAAGTAAATGGTCCAGCCTTTCACTAAGGTAGAGTTTACTAGAAGAAAACCTGGTTTCAGGTGCTGTCAAGAGATAGACCTAATGTTTTAGTCATGTTGATTTTTAAGTACATTTGAGACAGAGGAGCAGAGATATCAAATGGGTGATCAGATATATAGATCTTAAGGCTGGGCATATAGCTCAATTGGTAAGTGCTTGCCAAATAAACATGAAGTCCTGGTTTGATTGCAAGCACTGAAAAATTACATAGGTCTTTAGCTCGGAGAGGAGAAAGTCAGGTCTAGAAGGGCTGTGTGTGTGTGTGTGTGTGTGTGTGTTTGAAACCATGGGCCTAGAAGAGATTGCCTAAGCAGAGACTATAGTATGACAGGAGATAAAGACCAAAGACATCCTCAGGAACCTGACCCTTAGTAGACAGAAGAGGAAAGAGTGAATCTGGCAAAGGACACTGGAAAGAAGTGATTGGAGAAGAAGAAAGGAAATTGGTATAGGGAAGAGGCCTGAAATGGAATCAGCCAGGTTGGAAAATGCAAAAGGCTGAGAGGTACAATTGTCATTTTCATCCTCAAATGTCTGAGTGCTCTGAAAGCTGGTATAGTATAAGGCTTTCTAGAAGTAAAGGGAAGCAGGAAGAATCAAGAATCAAAAGCATGAAGAACTAAGAAAAACCTTATCAGTAGAAATGGAATCAAGAAGTTGCTAGTTAATAAGCCTTATCAGTTCAGCCTCCTCCCTGGTTCTTCTTCCTTCTCCTTTCTTATATTTGTGAGTAGTTGAAAAACTGCAATATATAGGTAATTCAGCTCCCACCATAGCATTTGCAAAGATGGAAAAGTACAAGGTATCTCAGTCCAATTGAAATTCTTCCTTGTAATGAGTTGAAAATTTGCCTTCTCTCACTTTACCAATTCTTGTATGATTCTCTTCAGCAACTCAGATAGCATAAATTAAATCTTTATTTGATAATTCTTGAAATCTTTGAAATAGTTACTATTTTTTTCCCATCATTATATACATACCTTGAATCCCATTGTTTTCAAGCCAATTAGTCCACTAAACTAGTTCATGTTAAAAATAAACAACAGCCAGGCATGGTTGTACAAGTCTTTAATCCCAGCATAATGTAATAGCTCTGTGGCGAGATCACCAGAGAGATAGATGGAATTTCCCTATATGCAGTTACCCTTTCTCCTGTTTTTGCCTATGGAAATCCTACCACCTTTGAGGCTGAACTCAAGCACCCTTCTTCATAATTTGTTGGGTGGTGTTCTTAAGCCAAGTAGCCAGGCTTCAACTAATGAGTTTATAAAAGGCACATTCTTTGTCCTGGTGTATCTTAAGTGCCTTTGCCTCTGCTACTCCATTTTCTTCCCTGCTAGTGGGAGTTGAACCCACCATCCAGGCATGGTGATCAAGTTCTCTGCCACTGAGCTCACCATCTTTTTTATCTTGCCAATTTAACCCCATGGTGAGGCAGGCCAGATTGTAACCCCTAAGATGAGTGGGGACAATCAGTTCTTTCAAGGAGTTTGGTGCAAGAGGTAGGCTAATGGCTTAAAGGGGTGTGAGAAATGAAGTCAGCATATCTTTAGACCACAGATCTGAGCAAGTAATAAAGAGAGGAATAAGCTGAAAAAAAGGAAGGTGGATAGACCATAGGGGTGGATCCTGGTGATACCTTGAGAAGGAGGAAAGAAGCCTCTACCTTTGAGGGGAAGAAAAATTCCTGTGAAGGGAAAAGAGAAAACAACATACTGTAGCAGTAGCTGGTAGTAGAGGTCAAAGCACTGCATAGTATAAACTTCCAGTCCTAGGACAGGTTTGAGGAGATAGAAACCATGGCTCTAGAGAGCGTGGTGGTAATACACATCAAGAAGCAAAATGGACACCTTCCTTCACTCCAAAGGTTCTTTTCTGATCACAGTAAATTCCCCTGATACTTGATGAGCCCATAAACTACATAGCAGTGGTAGCAGCTTCAGAATTGAAGCACATCAGTTGTTTTCAGGGTCTATGGAATGAAAAGATTGAGAAGCAATTTTGCATAGCCTGGTCCCATATAAGCAGTTTAGGAAATGTTGCTTACAGTTTTCTATTGAGGATGGAAAAGATTTGATTACCCTCCTTATCTCATCTGTCCCTCAAGAGAGAAAAAGATTTAGAAGTATCTCTTTGTACTTGCAGTGACCTGCACATTAACACTGACCCAAAGCCCAAGAACTCCCTGTAGAGGCAACTTCCTGACTGCATCAGCTTCCTGATGAGGGTTCTCTTCTGAACAGGGCCGAGTTCTGAGAGGCTATATTTCAGCTTTGAGTCTCAGAGTATAAGCAAAAGATCACCAATATCCTAGGGTAACATTTGTCTCTGCTATGCTTCTCTGGGTTAAGGAAGCTAGCAGAATAACATACTCTGGGAAGAATTTGGATGGTTAAACCCTGGGCATCTCTACACATAGAATGCCTTCAGGAGAAGCTACAGATAGGCTCTTCTGTGGTGCTGAGATGGGCCCCTTGATGCAGTTAAACAGCAGGATGGGGCTGGAGAGATTGCTCAGCGGTTAAGAGCACTGACTGCTCTTGCAGAGGACCTGGGTCCAATTCCCAGCACCCAAATGGCCGCTACAAACCATCCTTAACTCCAGTTCCAGGGGAATCCGAAGCCCTTCTGACCCCGCCACAGCATTGCACAACACAGATGCACTCACATACATGCAGGCAATACACTCATACACATAAAATAAAAATAATAAATAAATTTGCGTCATATTGGTTATTAGAGGTGATAAACATTACCATTGAAATTTACCTGATGACTTTATAGACGTACACAGGTGCCAAGGATCCGAGTACAACTGATTATGACTAGTAATAATCAGATACATACACATTAGAGACGCATGCACCAACATCTCAGTGTTATTAGCAAAAACAATGAGTCTTTCTGTAAGAAACAGTATATTTTAAAATGAAATGGAGATTTTTTTTAAAGGTTAAAAACTCATTCAATTTTATGTCTTACAGGGCTTATACTGAGTTCAGTATTGTATAACTATTAATTCAACAGCGAACCTAAAAATTTTATAGCCACTTTTGAAAGAGATGTATCTTTGCTCTGGAAACTGTTATTGAGTATGTTAAAGCTGTAATGAAATGCTTCTAAAAAGAATTTAAAAAATGAAAATAAATAAAATATTAAAAAAGGATGTAGTTACTACATACATGCCTGGTGGCACACGCATTCAATCCCAGCACTTGGGAGAGAGAGGCAGGCAGATCTCTGTGAGTTAGAGGCCAGCCTGTTCTACATAGTGAGTTCCAGGCCACCTGGGGCTACAGGGAGACCCTGTCTCATAAAGACCAAAAATAAATAAATAAATAAATAAATAAATAAATAAATAAATAAATAAAATGTTTTTTAAAAAAGAACAACAGGATTACCAGGAAAGGGGGTCCTCTCATCTACTGTCCTGCACCTCTTGAAACCTATGGAATGAGCTGTGCTTTACATAGCAGAGCTTTGGGCCCTCTGGCTCACTGCTGTCATTGCCAAAGATATGCAGCCATCAGTCTTGGAGTCCAGTATCATTGTGGCTTGTTCAGCTCCTTCCTCCACTTGTTGTTCTCAACTACTGATGTACCTCTCATTGGCTCTCAATTTCTGCAATGAAGATAGAAACAAAACTGAAAATACCCTGGAGCAGTTCTGCCAACTCCTGGTTTTTCCATTTGCTTCCTCTGATAGCCATTGGTCTGGGGAGACTTCCCTTTCCTGCTCCAGGCAGTGGGCCTGTGCACAATAGCCACTGGCCTGTTGCCCATCAGATAACAAGACTGGCTCTCTGTAAGCCATAGTGTGGATTGGAAAAAGTGAAAGTCTCTGGCTGGAAATAAAAGCCCAGAAACTCTCTACTCTTTTCCCCCACACTCTCCTGTGTCTGTAGCTGTGGCCTTAAATGAGCTAGTCCCATCCTACCTGTAAATCCTACCTGCAAAACCAGGGGAGAGTGCAGTGAGCTGGTGGTGGAGGGAATAGTTAAGACGAATGTCAGATTTCATCTGTAAAAGTTTTTCTTTCTAAAAAACCTCTCACAAAAGACATTTTAAAAATTTGTTCTAGGTAAAATATATCTTTTTCATTCCACTACTTATTGGTCAAAGTTCAGTTACATAGAACAGAACCCAGCCTAGCTCATTTGAGGAAGAAGAGATTTAGTGCACAATTTTGGCTTTAAGGCACCAATGAGAGTATGAGAAGCAGGTTCCTAGGACCAAATACAAACAGGAAGGGAGAAGGGAAGAGAAGGGAAATCTCCTTGACTGATTTAATTGCTCTGTTACTTCACAGCAAAATATCCCTAAATTTATACTCAGAGAAGCTTCAGTTTCTGCCAGGGCTTAACAATACCTGGGTAGACTATCTTCTATGGGCTGTTGAGATCATTTGAATAACATGGCTCAGATACTGGTTCACTTCGGAATTGGTAGCCTTCACCCTGTGAGTGAGATGTTGAGACAGGAAACCCAGCAAACTTTGATGCCTATTTTCAGAACAATTTTGTTTATATCCTCTGCTCTGAAGTTAGGGAGAATTGCTAGGGGTCCATGCCAGCCTTCCCACCTAAGACCATGTCCTTGGATTGATGCCTCCAAGAAGCAATCAGAAATGTTCTTGGTGGTGGATTCATTAGATGTCTTTTGCACAACTAGATGAGCTATATGTTCTCAGCAATTGACTTCGTGTTGGAAGAGTGAAGGACTCAGTCTTCTGGAGACATTGACAATAACTTAAACTCCTTGGAAGCTGTCCTTCAACCATTAGCCATAGTGTTAAACTCCTGTACTCCCACCACTCAGGTATGGAGGCAGGAGAATGAAGAGCTCAAGACTACCCTGGAATGTGAGGCCCTTTTTGAAAAAATGACAACCCAAATCTGTTTTTCAAAAAATAGCTTGTAGCACCATTTTTTTCTGTTCGGTATTCTTCCTTTTCTTGGCCCTTCTTGGTGTAGAAGGCACTGCCTGGCTTGGGGAGTTTTGTTGAGGCCCATTAATTTGTTTATCCCCAATTTCTCTTGAGGTGTTGAAAGAGCCTCAGTTGGGCTCTTCCACAGCCTCTTCAGTAGATGTGCCTACCACCTGTCCTTTCTGAGTATAGGCTGAGTGCTCTATACACAAAACAAAAACTGCATGTATCCTTCTGAAACTGATTTCTGTAAGGAAAGAGGGGAATTGATGTTGGCTGTTTCCATCTTCCAGTGGAGGAGAATGTTCCCCAAATCTCCAGCTACCAAACTTGTTCTTTCTTAGTCATTCCCACAGAACATTTTGCCTATAGTTCTGTTTTAGAAAGCCTAGTATTAATAGGCCTGAACTAGACTGGTAAAACCAGCCAGTGAGGAAAGTAGTGTGCTTTAAGGCATGGTACTTTGCATTTCTGGTGTCTGGGAATTTCTGAGTTTTAGGGGAGAAGTAGACTGTAAGGTAAGAGTAAAGGGGTGTTATACTTTTGGTTTTCTTCATGTTGGGTCACATATGTTCCCCCAGAGCAGAAAAAGGACTTTGGATAAGAAGCCTGTATTTAAGTGTTTGAACCACTAGAAATATTTGTTTAGCTTAGCTATATTGGTTGTTGTTGTGGGGTTTGTTTTTTTGTTGTTTTGCTTTTTGTTTTTGTTTTTTTGTGTGTGTCCTTTTTGAGCCCAAACTGGCCTGGAATTCACAAAGAACTGCCTGCCTCTGCCTCCTCTGCTGGGATGGGATTGAAGGCGTGTGCCACCACACCCAGCTATTGGTTGCTGTTACGTTCATTTATCTGTATGTGTGCGTGACTGGGTACACACATGTCACAGAGAGCACATGTGGAGATCAAAGGACAACCTGCTGTAGTCAGTTCTCTCCTTCTACCATGTAGGTCCCAGGGATTGAATTTACTTTATCAGGACTGGTGGCAAGCATCCTTTCCTGCTGAGCCTTCCAGCCAGCCCCATAGCTATATTGTTAATACTTTTTAAATTTTACTTATTTATGCGGGGTGTGAACCACACACATGCCAGAGCTCACATGTGGAGGTCAGAGAATTTTTATGTATGTGAGTGTTTCACCTGTGTGCATAAGTATACCACATATGTGCAATGCCCTGCAGAGGCCAGAAGACGGTATCAGATCCCCTGGAACTGGAGTTACGTATGCTTGTTGGAGGCCATGTGGGGCCTAGGAATCAAACCTGGTCCTCTGGAAGAACAACAAGGGTTCTTAACTGCTGAGCCATCTCTCCTGCCCCCTCAAGTCTCTCTTTTAACCATGTCTCTTATCCTGGGGATCAAACTCAGGTTGTCAGGCTTAGTGGCAAGCACCTTTATCTACTGAGCCATTTGACTGGCCCTGTTAATATTGTCTCAAACTTTCTAAAGATTGGCTCTTCTGGTTTGTTTTGGGAAGGGAAAAAGCTGCAAACTTCTAGCTTCACCTGTGTCTCCTTTTTGATCATGACAACACAGAAAAACTGTAGCCTAGGATTAGGGAAATCTGATCAGATTTATGATTTTTTTAAAAAAGCAATGTTAATGATTACATCCTTAACATTCCATCATATAAACTGATATTGTAAAAAGTGTGTGTGTGTGTGTGTGTGTGTGTGTGTGTGTGTGTGTGTATAAATTGGCTTTATAGTCTCTTGCCTGTAAAATAGGGATAACCTTTTAAATAAGTATAAAATTCCTTCAGTCTCAGTGTCCTCCTCTGTTAACTAAAGCAAATGTTTGTATCTCAGGATTGTTGAAAAGATTAAGTGAATTAACAATTGTAAATTTAGCTTGCTGAGTGCCTGCCAATAGTAGTCACTTAAAAAGTGTTTGCCAAGTTTCTTTTGCAGGTTGTTGAGAATAAAATGAGCTAATTACTGTGAATGTTCAACAAAAAGTAAACTACTGCTTCAGTGCCACATAATACTCAGTAGTCAGGAAGTATGGGAATGGGTGGCAAGAAGAGAGACAGCCTGTCAGTGACTAAAAGGTCTTCACTGGGCTTGGTCGTACCTCCTCTTCTGAGTGCTGGGATGACAGGTATGTGCCACCATGCCCAGCTCAGAATGTCTTCTTATCTGATCCAGGTAGAGAACAGGTAAGAGAAGACAGTGAAGTGAATAGGGCAGCATAGAAATATGCCCAGCTATATCTAGTTACCTTTTCCTGGACTCCAGCCTCAAAAGGCTGTTGGGATCCAAAGCTCAAGAGGACTAAGCTGGTAAACTAACATTAGGCATGCTCCAGTGCATCTGGCTCAGTCAGAAGATATTAAATGATAAAATCCAGAAATTTTAGAAAAGATTTTATTTTTATTGTTATTTGTTTAATTTTATTTTTTGTGTGTATATGAGTATATTTCCTGCATGTATTTAAGTACACCCATGTTGTGCAATGCCCATAGAAGTCAGAAGAAGGCATTGGATTTCCCCTAGAACTGGAATTAAGGATTGTTTTTAGCTGCCATGTTGCTGCTGGGAACCGAACCTATGTCCTCTGTAAGAGCAGCCAGTTCTCTTAACCACTGAGCCACCTCTCTAGCTCCAAGATTTTATTATTTTTAATTATGTATATGTGTGTGGGTATGTGCTGGTCCTGTATTGAATCCCCTGGAGCTAGATTACAGGCAGTTGTGAGCTGCCCAATGTGGATGCTGGGAACTGAACTCTGGTCGTCTTGCAAGAGCCATCTCAACTGTTGAGCCATCTCTCCTGCCCAACAATACGTCTTAAATTGTGTACTGCTTGTGAGAAGAATGACAGATACTCATACCATTCTGCCTGAGATGTAACTCCTACCTTTGTCCAGTGCATTGATGCTGTGTTTTCCACCTGCCCATTTGTCACAGGGGCCATCCCAGTTATCAGATTGACTATTGCATTATCACTGCATCTCCAGTCAAGTGACCCATATTTTACCTAATGGCCCAAAGCATTTAAAGTAGTGATGTTGGTATTTTGCTACAATATTTTATTATAATTGTTCTATTTTATTAGTTTTGTTTTGTGTAGTGCTGGGTGTCATCAAATCCCCAGGGTCTACTGGATGCTAGACAAATGTTCTACCACTGAGCTATATTCCCATCCCCCACCCCCCTTTTTAAGGGTCTTGGTATATAACTTAGGCTAGCTTTCAACTCACAGTCCCCCATCTCTATATTCTGAATACTGGGATTACAGGAGTGCACCACCATGCCCAGGTAATTAAACCTTTATGGCCAGTCATGGTGGTGCACACCTTTAATCCCAGCACCTGGGAGGCAGAGGCAGACAGATCTCTGTGAGTTCCAGGCCAGCCTAGTCTAGGTAGGGAGTTCCAGGTCAGCTGGGGCTATAAGGAGACCCTGTCTCAAAAAGACAAAAAAATGAATGAATGAATGAATGAATTAGTTAAAGGTTTATCATAGATATGTATGTATAGGAAAGAACAGCATGCCATAGGGCTTGGCATTGTCTGAAGTGTCGGGCATCTGCTAGAGGTCTTAGAACACAGCTCCCAATTATATGGAGCAATGACTGAATTGATCATTTTCCTAGGTTCTTCCTTGGATAGGAGGAAGTAGCATTGGTGCTCTAAAGGAAGAAAAAGATGTGACATCAAGAGAAATGACATTATGAATAATACCTTGCAAGAACGTTTTTTAAGTTATTGTATATATACATAGTAACATGCCACAGCATGTTTTTGGAGGTCAGGGGATAACTGGTAGGAATCAGTTCTCTCCTTCTGTCACATGGGTCCCAGGGAGTGAACTGAGGTTGTTAGGCTTAGCAGCAAACACCCTTATCATTGGAGCCACCTCACTGGCCCTAAGAACTTTTTTTTTTCCCTTTGGTCTTTTTGAGACAGGGTTTCCCTGTAGCTCCAGCTGCCCGGAACTCACTCTGTAGACCAGGCTGGCCTCGAACTCACAAAGGACCGGCCTGCTTCTGCCTCCCGAGTGTTGGGATTAAAGGCTTGTGCCACCACGCCCAGCCCTAAGAATATTTTTAAAGCTGATCTGACTGCCTATTTATGTTATAGTTCATTCTAATTTCACATCTTGTGTGAAGGTTCCCAGTCATATACACTGCTCCTGCTTCACCTCTGGAATTTCTTTCTTATTAGGAAGGGACTTTGCTTCATGCAGCTGGAGCATGCTGGACTTTGGTGGCATGACTCCATCTGAGTTCCATCCCTGACCTCTAGGGCCTAGTACCTTGAACTGGCCCTTTGTCTACTCCTTTTGTGCCACATGTCCAGGCTGTTATTAAATGCCTTGTTTCTGTTTTTAGGCTCCCAGAACCCTGGCCGAAGTTCTCCTCCCCCTGGTTATGTACCTGAGCGGCAACAGCACATTGCCCGGCAGGGATCCTATACCAGCATCAACAGTGAGGGGGAGTTCATCCCAGAGACCAGTGAGCAGTGTGTGAGTATGGGGAGGTGAGGGATCCATGGTGCACCCACGACATGTGCCAGACCAAGATTGTGACTAGGGGTTTGTAGTGATCACATTACAGACCTGACAGATTAATCCTCATCCCATAGTTCTTTTGTAAACTAACCCTCTTCCAGTATGGGTTTGTTAGGGGCCAAGTGCCAATTCCTTTCAAAGATAAGATCTAAACTTTCTGGCCTCATTGGTATTAGGTGAGCATTTAATAGTATCTCTCGGGGCTGGAGAGATGGCTCAGTGGTTAAGAATACTGGCTGTTCTTTCAGAAGACCCGGGTTCGAATCCCAGCACCCACATGGCAGCTAACAAGTGTCTGTAACTCCAGTTCCAGGGGATCTGACAGCCTCTTCTGACCTCCTCAGGCATTGTACAACATGGGTGCACTTACCTATATGCAAGCAATACATGCATGCACATAAAATAAAAATAATAAGCTGGGCATGGTGGCACACGCCTTTAATCCAAGCAGGAGGCAGAGGCAGGCGGATCTCTGTGAGTTCAAGGCCAGCCTGGTCTACACAGTAAGTTCCAGGACAGCTGGGGCTATAGGGAGACCCTGTCTCAAAAAGACCAAAAAATAAAATAAAATAAAAATAAATAAAATATTAAAATAAAAATAGTATCTCTCTGGGGCCTCTCACTAGTTCCCTTGTAAACACCACTGTGTTTCACTGTACTGTTTGTGTACTTCTTTTTTTTTTAATTTTTTATTATTTTATGTGTATGCATGTATTGCCTGCATGTAGGTAAGTACACCTGTGTCATGCAATGCCCACAGAGGACAGAAGAGGCTGTTGGATCCCCTGGAACTGGAGTTACAGACAGTTGTTAGCGGCCATGTGGGTGCTGGGATTTGAACCCGGGTCTTCTGGAAGAATAGTCAGTGTTCTTAACTGCTGAGCCATCTCTCCAGTCCTAAAATAAACCCTTTTTTAAAAAAAAAAACTAGCCAGTAGAAGAGCCAATGTTATCACTTGTGGGTTTTATAGAAAACCGATTCCTGTAACTTTTCACTGTGTAAACTATATAGGCTGTGAGAAGCCCTTTATACTCTTCCCCCTTTTGTATTCCTACCTTCCAGATGACTTCATGGTTAGAGCAGTAACCTGGACGGCCTTCAGCTGTACATTTCGTTCTTGGACATTTTACTGGCCATCCTGACCTTTTATCAAACCTAGCACTTTGGACAGCCATTGTCCTGGGCATCTTGGTCCTATATCCTAGTCACTTCGTACTTTTATTTACCTGTCTGCTCAGCCCTAAAGGCATGGGAAGATTTAACTCAGTGAGGTCAAACTAATTAATTAAATTATTTACTTATTTACTATTTATTTATTTGTTTGTTTATTTATTTATTTATGATTTTCTTGAGAATGGGTCTTCCGATGTTGCTTTAGGCTGCCTGGAACTTATGATCCTTCTGCTTCAGCCTCCCAGTGCTGGGATTATATGCATAAGCCATAACACCTGAAAAAAAAATCATACTTTTGGGAAGAGGCCAAAGAAGGTGGTGGCTAGGTACTACTGAGGTCCTCCCTGAACAGCAAACATCACTTATACAGAATTGCTCCTGGGTAACCATCCATTCAAGATAAATCCACTTCACAGGACCCAACATAGGCAGATTTGTAGTGGGACTTTCTTGAAAAGAAAAGCTTTCAGGAAATCAAATTCAGGCCATAATTGCATATTTTTTGATTTTTTTTTGAATGAACAAATCATGATTCATGTTAATTAGCTTTAATTTTCTGACAGGAATTATGCTAGCACAATGTCACTTCCTTCACTTTTCCTCTTTGACTTTTGCAGCATTCTCACAGGTCATATTTTACAAAAGCATCCACAGAACTCAACAAACTTTCTCCAGTATCTCTCTTGAAACTTTTGATATTCTTCCTCCATCATCAAACCTCTTGTGTTGTTACACTTATCTATTTTTCTGTTAGCTGGTTTAACATTGCCTAATCTGCACATCATAAATTAGAAGCAATTCTTTGCCACGTTAGTTTCATCCATGATGTGAAATTTTGGGTCCTTAGCAAGATTTGCAGTTTTACTTTGTAATTAATTTGCCTTCGTTGGCAGATTTTAAAAAAATAGTATGTAACAATATGATCTCAAACATCTGAAATTATGGATGAGGATGGAGCCTAGTGTTAATGGGAAAAGATGTGACATAGAGACTACATGAAATTTTGTTAGTGAAATTTCCTAATTCTCTTTTTTAAAGATTGTTTTTTAAGTTTCAATTTTTAAAAAAATTTAGGTGCAGCCAGGCGTGGTGGCGCACGCCTTTAATCCCAGCACTTGGGAGGCAGAGGCAGGCGGATCTCTATGAGTTCAAGGCCAGCTTGGTCCACATAGTGAGTTCCAGGACAGCTGGGGCTACAGGGAGACCCTGTCTCAAAAAGACCAAAAAACAAAAACAAAAAACTGTAGGTGTATATGTTTATGTCTGTTTGAGTATATGTCACTTGTGTGAGGCCCATGGAAGCTGGAAGAGAGCATTGGATCCCTGGAGCTGGAGTTCAAGGCAGTTGTGAGCTGCCCTACACAGATGCTAGAATCTGAACTTAGGGCCTCTGGGAGAGCAGGAAGCACTCTTAACCACTGAGCCATCTCTCCAGCCTCTTATTTTATTATTATTATTATTTTTTTATTTTTTTTTTTTGTCTTTTTGAGGCAGGGTCTCCCTGTAGCCCCAGCTGTCCTGGAACTCACTATGTAGACCAGGCTGGCCTTGAACTCAGAGACCCGCCTGCCTCTGCCTCCCCAGTGCTGGGACTAAAGGCGTGTGCCACCACACCCCGCCTATTTTATTATTTTTAATTGTGGGTCTTTGTGTAGGTTTGTGCACGTGTGTACTTGTGCCCACAGAGGCCAGAAATATCAGATCCCCCGGACCTGGAGTTACAGTAAGTTAGTTGTGAGCGGCCTGATGTGTATGCTGAGAACTGAACAAGAGACCTCTTCTTTTCATAATTAAAAACTTTTTTTTGTTTGTTTTGTTTGTTTGTTTGTTTGTTTTTTGTTTTTGAGACAGGGTCTCCCTGTAGCCCCAGCTGGCCTGAAACTCGCTATGTAGACCAGACTGGCCTTGAACTCAGAGATCGCCTGCCTCTGCCTCCCAAGTGCTGGGACTAAAGGCGTGTGCCACCACGCCTGGCTGTAATTTAAAACATTTTTAAAAAAATATTTTCACCAGGCATGGTGGCGCATGTCTTTAATCCCAGCACTCAGGAGGCAGAGGCAGGGGGATCGTTGTGAGTTCAAGGCCAGCCTGGTCTACATAGTGAGTTCAGGTCAGCTGGGACTACGGTGAGACCCTTTCTCAAAAAGAAAAAAATTTTTTTGTATTTATTTATTATTTTTATTTTATGTGCATGCATGTATTGCCTACCTGCAGGTAAGTGCACCCATGTTGTGCAATGCCTGCAGAAGACAGAAGAAGCTGTTGGATCCCATGGAACTGGAGTTATGGACAGTTGTTAGCTGCCATGTGGGTGCTGGGATTCGAACCTGTGTCTTCTGCAAGAACAATCAGTGTTCTTAACTGCTGAGCCATCTCTCCAGCCCCAATTAAAAACATTTTAGAATTTTTATTTCTTTATGTGTATGAGTGTTTTTCCTGATGTATGTAAGTGCACCTGTGTCATGCAGTGCCCACAGAGACCAGAAGAAAACATTTGATTCCCTGGAACTAGAATTATGGACAGTAGTTAGGTGGCCTGTGGGGCTGGAACTGAGCCCAAGTCCTTTGCAAGTGCAGCCAGTACTCTTATCTGCTGAGCTGTCTCTCCAGCCCCTTTCAACTTTATACTTTGCTTCCCTATATGTTTAACTTTGGAGTTGAGATGATGAATGCAGTTGGTCTTCTGTGTCCATAGATTCCAACTCTATAGATTCAAATAATTGTGGATGGAAATATTCAAACAAAAAAATTATTTCTGTACTAAACAGATATAGACTGTTCTTTGTAGTTTAACTATTTCCATAGCATTTACATTATATATTATTATTATAAGTAATAGAGATTATGTAAAGTGGACAGGTGGATGTGTGTGGGTTACGTGCAAATACTTTATTATTTTACATAAGAGACTGGAGTATGGGTGGATTTTGGTTATCTGCAGGACTCCTGGAACTATCCCCCATGGTTATGGAGTGACAAATGTATTCTGATGTGGAATGTTGCACTCCTATCCTTACTACCACCCTGTTAGAAAAAAACAAAGTGGATATACATTTAGGAGATTTGTTGGGGTGCAGTTCTATTCTGAAACCTCTTTGTTACTACATTTGACTATAGGCTGGAGAAATATTTTAATTTACATATATACCGATTAGTTCTGCTTTAGAACCAGAAACTAGGAATTTGATTTTCTGGCACCAACTGTGTACTAACTAGCTAGTTTTATGGGTTTAGATATGACTCCTAACCTTTCTTGGCCTTGAGTGTTCATCTGTGAAATGAAGTAATACTTGGCTTTATAAATTATGGAGTATAAACAGAAGTATTAAGATCCACTGGAAACCTTTGCAGGGAAGTACCATCTCAGGCACCAGGCACCAATGTTGATGAGCCAAGGAAATGCCAACAAGAGAAGCTGCAACTTTGCTGTGCTGGCAGAACCCCTTGGAATGCCAGGCAAACATTTTTCTCCCTCCTAGAAACTTACCTTTCAAACTAAGGGAAAGAATAGTACTTTATAACCATTCTTGCATTACATGGGGAGAAAAAGGCACTTGCGTATTTTGACAAAAAGGACCATGTACTGGCTCTGTCTGTTTCATAAAGCCTAGGTCAGCTGGCTGGGCATTGGGCTGGAACTGTGGTTTTATTATGTGGTTTGCATTACAGATGCTGGATCCCCTGAGCAGTGCTGAAAATTCTTTGTCAGGAAGCTGTCAATCCTTGGACAGGTCAGCAGACAGGTATGGAGCTGTGGGAGGTTTGGGGGTTAATGAGTAGGCATATTTGGAATGATTCTAGTAGAGTTGGCTAGTCTATATCTGATATAGTCCAGGGCCAGGATTCAACACTATGCTTCTAGAGAAGCTCTCAGTTTCTCAGATACTCTGGAATGTTTTGGTTGCATGATAAACGTACTAGCTAATAAAACCACTTGTTCATTAAGTGTTTCCTATGTCCTCAGTGCTTTGTGTGCTTTGACTTCACACATACATGTACTCCTTTCTTACCTCATCACTGTGATTTGGATTGAGATACACCTGCTTTTTCAAGTTTGGAGGAAAAACTGAATTCTTACCTATGGATTTACTTTCATATTTTTTTCTCCAAATATTTCTGGTGGAATAAGAAATTAGGATATGAAAATTAGAATATGCAGATTTCTTGCCGGGCATGGTGGCGCATGCCTTTAATCCCAGCAGAGGCAGACGAATCTCTGTGAGTTCAAGGCCAGCCTGGTCTACATAGTGAGTTCCAGAATAGCTGGGGCTACAGGGAGACCCTGTCTCAAAAAGACAAAAAAACAGAAAAAAAGAATATGCAGATTTCCTAACTTAACCATTACCTGCTTGATGCAGACTGCTGTTTTCACACTCCTGGAAGAAATCAGTGTTGTTCTTTATATACAAAATGAGTGCAGTTGACCCAGTGGTGGCAAGGTGTTGTGTTGTTGTGTTTTGTTCTGCTTTGCCTTGTGTATTTTCAGACAAGTTCTCACTAGATAGCTTAGGCTGGTCAAGAACTCACATTTGTCCTGTCTCACCTTCCTGTGTGCCATACCTGGTTTGGTAAGGGTATTGGAGCGGGCCTTAGCCTCTATGTCTAACCTCTGGCTGGATTTAGGAATAGAGTTGGGGCTAGGAAGCAAGGGCAGGTTTCTTCCCTCCTTTCTTCCTCTGTCCTCTCCTCTGTTCCCCTCCCGCCCTTCTCAATTGTTTATGTACTGATGTGATTACACACTATTAAGCACTGTCTTCCTCTAGATGTCATAGAATACATTCATAGTTGTTAGTTCCAATATATAGCTTTCTTTGGGGCTTGCTCTCCAGTCAGGAAACATAAAAGGCACAAGTAAAATTGGCAGGAGGTGCTACCACAGGCCAAGATCTCATCCAAGACAGGTACTGACTCTAGCTTGGGACTATTACCTAAACTTTGAGGTGTCAAGGGAAGATAGTGTTCTAGTTGTTGGAAAGTATGGGGCAGCTACCCCCCAGCTTAATCGCTGTCTTCAGAGTTTCTGACTTGTGACCCCCTAAAAAGGTACTTGAATGGCTAGGGAGGTGGCTTGATCAATAAAGTGCTTGTCTTGGAAGCATGTGGACCTGAGTTCAATCCCTCAGAACCCAAGTGACAAAGCTGAGTGCAGCATTGCACATCTGTAATCCTAGCACTGGGGAGGTGGAAACAGGAGGAAAGTAATTGAAGAAGACACAAGTTATCAACCTCTGACCTTTACATTCAACATGTACACGTGTTCACCTACATTTCACTCACACACACACACACACGTGGTATTTGCATGTCAAAGTCCATTTAGCTTCAAGTAGATATTGGGAAAGATAGCTAAGTTCACTCACTTCCCTCTTAGTTCCTCAGTTTCCCCATTTCTGCACTGAGATGGTAGTCTAAAGCAGGCTGCCTGGTATAGAAACAAACAGATTAGAGGCAAATACTTGGTCTTGAGTTTGCCTCTGTTGCTTCCTAGCTATGTCCTTAGGCACATAAATAAGAACATTTATACTTAACCTGTAGACTATCTGTGAAAACTAGTAATAGCACAACAGGTGATCAGTGACATCAGCAATTATATTATTTTTGTCATATTTCCTGCCTCATAGAGTTGTGAGGATGAAATGAGAAATGGATCACTCTGTAAAATAAGAAAGCAGCATTCTATGAACTGCAATGTTGTTATGACTGCCTGGGCCAAGATTTTTTTTGCAGCTCTTCACCTGCTATATAGATGAGGAAAAGAGCCAAGAATAGAAAGGGGAAAACAGCAAGGTGGAGTTCAGTAGAATAGTAAGATTTATCACTCCTGTTTGGGCCTCATGCTAGTAAAGGGAGGGTGGAAAGCACAAGGCTTGAGGAAGAGCTGCTTTCCTCCATGTCTTCCTCTCATTACTGAACATGCAGGAGACAGCAGGGGAGACTACCTAGATGTTCTGCCTTCTGCCCTCTGGTTACTAGAAGTCTATTTTGTTTTTTGTTTTTTCTAGCCCGTCTTTCCGGAAATCGCATATGTCCCGAGCCCAAAGCTTTCCAGACAATAGACAAGAATACTCAGGTGAGTTCCATAGATCCTAGGTTGGCCCTGCAGGGGAGTAGGGAAGAGTGCCTGGTTGGGAACACAGGTGGCTCTGAATTGGAAAGCCAGAACTGTGTGATAATTCTCTTGGGACTCTTGGGATTGCTACTCTTAAGGTCTCAAAGACCTAGAAGCTTAAATGGCATATTCATATTGACCTACCTAAAAGCTAGTAACTTTCATGCATTATTCAGATCGGGAGACCCAGCTCTATGAAAAAGGGGTCAAAGGCGGAACCTATCCCCGGCGCTACCACGTGTCTGTGCATCACAAAGACTATAATGATGGTGAGTGCACCTCCACACTGCCCCCCATTGGCTGGCTGGAGGAAGGACAACTCTTTGCAGGGAAAAGAAAAAGCTATCACAAAAGGGGGGGTTAGGGATTGAGGGAACCAGGTGCTCTAGGCTCTGCTTTTCTCCTTTTTCCTGGGGAAGTTGTACCCTAGACTTGAGGGAAAAGAGACAAGCAACTAATTATAGAGAGTGGATGATACTGATAGATCAAGATGTTGCCACTGGGAACTCCTTCCTTCGAGTATATGTGTTCCAGAGTGCCCCCTCTCTAATGCCATCTTCTGCAGTAGCAGCAGATGGACTGAAGCTGTGGCAGAGAGATTAGGAGTAGATGCCAAACAGAATGGACTTGAACTGTGGGTTGCCCCTGTGTTGGGTCTGAGGATCAGTCTGAGCCTTCCCTGTGTCCAGAGCTCCCTGAACCAGGCTACTTCCTAATTTATCTTAGGGAACTGGGACACTCACCTTTCTGGGATGAGTCAGATGGGAGGGCAAATGAGATGTACTTGAATTTCTGGTTTGCACATTTGGGTTTGTGGCTGGGGCCCTGACTTGTTCTATCTGACCCCTGCATCCTTTCAGGCAGAAGAACATTTCCTCGAATACGGCGACATCAAGGCAACTTATTCACTCTGGTGCCCTCTAGCCGCTCCTTGAGCACAAATGGCGAGAACATGGGCCTAGCTGGGCAATACCTGGACCCTCGGCGCCTACGGAGTGCAGACAGCGAGAATGCCCTCTCTGTGCAGGAGAGGAATGTGCCAACCAAGTGTGAGGACTGTCCCTGGCTCTAGGCTCTGCTTTTCTCCTTAGAAGCTACCAGTGCTAAGACAAGCTTCAGGGGCAAGAGATCAGTTGTGTCATTGTGATGCCTTGGATCGATGGTAGGCTGCTCTGGTCCTGTCCTCCTGACTCTGGGAGAGCCTTGAAGGGAGCAACATACGCTAAAATGTAGGCCTGACTCTACAGCTGTGTGACAAGCCATTTCTTCTCTCTAGTCTTTAGTTTGTTCATGTTTAAAGGCACACCCTCATTCCCTGCCATATTTGGATATTTAGGAGCAATCTAGGCATGCCTAGTGCATGCCGGTAATCTCAGTACTCAGTAAGCTGAAGCAGGAAGATTAAAAGTTTGAGGCCAGCTTGAGTTATGTAGTGAGTTCAAGGCCAGTCTATGCTATGCTATACTGAGACCTTATCTCAAAAACATAATGAACAAACAAACATATTTTGAAGCTTTGAAAGTAGAGTTGTTTGATGAATACAAAAGAACATTTTACCAGTCCTTTGCTTCTCAGAACCCTGTCCTTCATGTCCTATTGACCTAGGGCTTGGGCCTGCTCCAGATGGGGTGGAGATGCTATTCTGAGAGAGGGTACTGAGTATAAGGGAGTCTAGGCAAGGGGTCCTGTGATTGCCTGTAGAATTCAGGAGGGGTCTCATAAAGAAAGTTCATGATGTAACATTCTTTTTTGCTATTTCTCCCATAGCTCCCAGTGCTCCCATCAATTGGCGCCGGGGGAAGCTCCTGGGTCAGGGTGCCTTTGGCAGGGTCTACTTGTGCTATGACGTGGATACGGGACGTGAACTTGCTTCCAAGCAGGTTCAGTTTGACCCGGATAGTCCTGAGACCAGCAAGGTAATTCTTCCCCATGCTGACTGCCTGTTCTCTCCTTCCAAACAGAATGCCTGTCTTATTGCAGAGCATTTGCTTGAAGTACCACAGGTTGTCTCCCTATAATGCTTCCTCCCAAGCTCCCTCACTGTCCATCCTAGCTCTGGATGTGGGGTGAAGGGACAATGGCCCATGGAGCAGCTAGGGGAAGGATTGCACCCATGCCAAAGTCACTGACAGCCCAAACTGAGATGTGATGACCAATTACCCAAAGGGCATTCTGCAGCCATCCCCTACACAGAGCCTTGGCCCAGGAAGAAGCTATGGGATTCACCCACTTGGTCCTTTAGGAGGAAGAGTCATGTGGTCTACAACTCAGTTTGAGTGGACAAATAACAGTAGTTACCTTAATTAAGCTTCTGTAGCCCCTCCCTCCTTCCTGTTTGCCTTCTTCTAGGCCAGGAGTGCTGCTGCATCCCAAGGGCAGCCCAGCATTGTGGCCCATGGCCAGACATTGAGAATCCTCTGTTTTCCAACAGAAGTTCCCAAGGCAGACCCCAGTGAAGTACAAACTAGGGCAAGCTAAGCTGATCTCAGGTGGGCAGACCTGGGGCCCTGAGTGCCAGGTTACCACTGATCCCTCCCTAGGAGGTGAGTGCTCTGGAGTGTGAGATACAGTTGCTGAAGAACTTGCAACATGAGCGCATTGTACAGTACTACGGTTGTCTACGGGACCGTGCTGAGAAGATCCTGACCATCTTCATGGAGTATATGCCAGGGGTATGTGCCCTTTGGATGCATGCAAAGTTCATACAAAAGGGCTTGATCTAGGCCTAGAGCTGTGGGGGTGGATCACCCTTGACCTGGGTCAGATCCTATAAGGCTCCAGGAAACCAGGTAAAGTGATGGCAGGACTTGAAGTTAAGAGGGCCCTGCCTGTGACTGCAGAGAATATGTGAGATGAGAAATATTGCAGATTCGATCTAATTTGAGGGCTATGAGGGCTGGTCTAAGTCCAGTAAGCACAACTTTACCTGGAGCAGAGAAGCTCCCTCTGGGTAAGGACTGTTTCATACTATTCTCTAAGCTGTCTACCAGCTCATCGCAAAAATGACTCATACAGGCAAGTGAAACTCCAATGAATCACTGCTTTGCTATGGTGCTGGGGCTGGAAAAAGCCTTGTCCCCTCCCACAACCAGCCCTTGAGGGGACTCTCTCTTGATTCCTTGTGGCTGGCTAGGGATCTGTCAAAGACCAACTGAAGGCCTATGGAGCTCTGACAGAGAGTGTGACCCGCAAGTATACCCGGCAGATCCTGGAGGGCATGTCATACCTGCATAGCAACATGATTGTGCATCGGGACATCAAGGGTGAGTAGGGGGTCAAGCTGGGGTGGAGTCATCAAGACCTAGGTTCAAGGCTACCAATTAGTAGCTTAACCATTCTCACCTTTCTGAAATATGGGACCCCAGCCATTTCCTCAATTGGAGATTGATGTGAAAATTGGTTGAAAAATGGGGAAAAATACCCCAAAGTACAAATGTTGGGGTAGTTCTTTCTGTACTGTAGTTCCAAAGCCTCCTTTCACTGTCCTATCTGCAGTGTGCAGCTCATATCTTAAATCAGTGGTGACTCTGGCCTTCCCACCAGTTCTCAGTCACTTGGAAGGGGAGAGAGTAGAAAATCTAAGAGGATCCAAAGTGTACCTCTGTCCTTTGATGCCTTAGGAGCCAATATCCTCCGAGACTCAGCTGGGAATGTGAAGCTTGGGGATTTTGGGGCCAGCAAACGCCTACAGACCATCTGCATGTCGGGGACAGGCATGCGCTCTGTCACTGGCACACCCTACTGGATGAGCCCTGAAGTCATCAGCGGTGAGGGCTACGGAAGGAAGGCAGATGTATGGTGAGCACTGGTGCCAGGAACCTATCTCCCTGCCTGAGCTGAAGGGTCTCTTAAGATAGTTACAGATGACCTTGGGAACTTTACAGTTTGGCAAAGAGGGCTGAGGACTCACTTTTATTTTTTAATTTTTTAAAAAATTTATTTTTTGTGTATGAGTATATTATCTGTATATAAGTACACAGTGTTGTGCAGTGTCCAGAGGTCAGAAGAAGGTGTCAGATCCCCTGGAACTGCAATTATGGATGGTTGTTAGCTGCCATGTGGGTGCTGGGAACCGAATGTGAGTCTTCTGCAAGAGCAGCCAGTGTTCTTAACTGTCAAGCCACCTCTCCAATCCCAGGACTCGCCTCTTGCTGGCTGGTGCATCCAGAGCCCAGACTCCACATAGGTGTGAGGGGTGGTGGTGCGTTGTAGTACTGTGTATGACAAATGGAATGAATTTTTATCCCAAATAACCCGTTATTACTGGGGGCTTAGGCCATGTGTGTATGTGTGTGGCCTCATGTTTGCTGAACCTCTTTAAGAAGCAGGTTTGTGGCTGGGAGGATGGTTCCGGGTAAGAACATTTGCTTTGCAAGCATGAGGACCTGAGTTCAAATACCCAGCTCCCTCATAAAATCCTAGGCATGGCTGCGCATGCCTGCAATCCCACATTGCAAGGCAGAGACAGGTGGATCCTGAGAGCTTGCTAGTCAGTCAGTCTAACCAAAGCAGTGAGCTTTTATTTCAATGAGGCAGTAAGGTGGAGAGCCATATAGAAGACAACCAGCGTCCTGCTCTGGCCCCTACATGTGCACATATGGGTGCACTCAAGTGCATGCAACACAAACACACACACACATACACATGAACTCTCCTTGGAAAGTTAATGTGGGTAGTCCCCCAAAGATGTCTAAATCCTAATTGTCAAAACCTATATGGCAGCAGGGCCTTTGTAACTATGACTAAAGACTTTGAGATGGAAATGTTATCCTGAATTATCTAGGGTCTGGGTAATAATGGGTCGTTTGAAAGAAAGGCAGGTCAGAGTAGGTAGTGGGAGGATTTGGCTATGGAGGTACAGCTTAGACTAAGCCATTCAAAGATGGAGAGACCAAAAGTCAAGAAACACAGGCAGGGCTGGGGAAAGCTATTGGCTCAATAGTATTACAAGCACAAGGCCCTGGGTTTAGTCTCTAGCTTGAGAGAGACAGAGACAGGAAGAAATGCAGCTAGCCTCTAGAAGCTGGAAAAGCAAGGAAATAGGAACTATTTGACCAACAGGAAACTAATACAGGTAACCTTGAAATCTATCAGTACTCTTTCCCAATCTCAGTAAGTACCCAGGTAACAGCCAGGAATGGTAGCACATGCCTGTAATCCTAACAGTGTAGAGGCTGAGGGCAAGGGATTACTAATTCCAGGACAGCCTTCCCCACTTCACCAAAAAAAAAGTACTCAGGTGAGTGGTGGTGTGTAAGTTGATGAGGGTCACGTGGTCCAAGGATTGAATGTGCTTCAAAGTCTTTGCTGGCTTTGGGGATACAAGGGGTGTGTCAACCTCAGCTTGGCTCATTTGCACCTGATCTGAGGATACCTCCTTCCACCACAGCGGGTATTGCAGCTGTGAGCCTGAAGCTAGCTAAGAGGTGATGGCTCTCTCTTTTAGGAGCCTGGGATGCACTGTGGTGGAGATGCTGACAGAGAAACCACCATGGGCAGAATATGAAGCTATGGCTGCCATTTTCAAGATTGCTACCCAGCCCACCAATCCTCAGCTGCCTTCTCACATCTCTGAACATGGCAGGGACTTCCTGAGGCGTATTTTTGTGGAGGCTCGTCAGAGGCCTTCAGCTGAGGAGCTGCTCACACACCACTTTGCACAGCTCGTGTACTGAGCTCTCAAGGCCACCTGCTGAGCAGGCAAGGAGCTGTTGTCTGGCTCAGTGAAGTTGCTGCTGCTTCCAGGCAAGGCTGTGGACAGGGGAGTTGCAGTCCAGCCAGTGTTTGTGCCCTTTCTGCCACTGGGGCTCAAAACCAGGATGGAATGGCTGTAGCCTCAAGACTGGGAGCCCCCAGCCTGTCAGACCCAAGAGTTGCAGCATCTAAAGCTCAGTGTGGAGGGAAAGGGGTTGAGAACAGTATACAAGGCAGCCGTGGGCCTTGCCCTCAGATGTGCCCTAATACTGCAGTCAGCACTGAAGCCCAGAGGGACGGGGGCACAGGACTGACTCAAGGGGATGAATAGTGTTATTTGATTCAGAGTGTTATTTTGTTTTTCCTCTCAGTGTCTGGAGACCACCATGGTGTCTCTGGGCTGGTTGAGCCCACTCAAGCCTGAGGTAAAGCCCAGTATCCTCCAACCAACAGAAGGTAGAGGCCTTGGCTCTCCTCATCTAGAAGCCCCCAGGTGTGCTTTCCAGTCCTTATCCTTTACCAAAGATGAATGAAGCAAATGTCATGCTGCCTTATTCTGGGAAGGAGCCTCTCTCCACCCCCCAACAGGGGCCTGATATACAGAACTGCCTCCACTGAGGGGAAGACCCAGTGTTGTCAATGCAATTATCTGTTTTACAAGTTGGAGTCACTCTTATACTGTTCCCAGTTTCTAAACTGGAGACTGCCCTCTGGGCTCTGAGGACCCATGTGGGCTTGAGCATTGGGCTGGAATGGAAAGAGCTGATGGGATGGCCTCTGCTTCTGGCCTAGCATCTGTACCCCCACTGGAGCAGAGAGGAAGATGGGCAACATAATAAGGGTACCTGGCTCTGGCCCCATTTGGGCAGTTCAGGAGAGCCCAAGACATTGTCTCAGGCTGTCTTGAGTTGAAATCCTGTTAGGCCTGAGCCCACTCCCGTCTGGTAGAGAGTAGTCATGTGCTGCCACCATCCATGTCCAAAAACACCAGCTCTGTTCTTTAGCCTGTCTTGCCCAGTTCTGTGTTCTCAGCCTCATTCCCCTCTTGCTCCTCCCCTGGGGGAGGATGCCAACAGGTTGGGGAAACAGTATCTCCAAGCAGCTTAAGAGTTGGCTGTATTTACCTCAGCCTGGGCGCTGGTCCTTTCTTCCGGCCCCTCCCCTCCCCTTCAAAATGTGCCTATTGCTAGAGCTCCTCCCTTCCAACTCCCAGTTTCCTTGGGAGTTGCCATTAAAGGAAAAACAAAAACAAACAAAAAGCCAGTGCCCAGGGATGGGTGTCTCCAGGGAGCTGGGGATTAGTGCCAGGCAGCTCACTGCCAGCCATGCTCACTTCCCATGGGCACAGAACAAGCCAAAGCCTTCGTTGTATGTTGACGATGCACTTTTATGAATGTAGTTTCTATCGCTGTTTTTAGCCTTTTCACATCATGTAATGTGAGGCCTTGTACTTGTTAATTTATATCTCAGATCCATATTTGATGGTTTTTTATATATATCAATGCTAGACTGTTACCAGTGATGGACTCCTGAAGAGAGAACAGAAATTGAAAGCAGCTGGTTTTGCAGGTATGCGTGTTGCACGGTGCCAATTGGGTCTGGGCCTCTGTTCCATCCCTTTTCCTTCAGGGGCTTGTCAGCCCACCCTCTCACTGCTCCAAGGCCAGTGAGCACAAAATCCTAGTTCCACTTCGGCCTTTGCCCAGGGTAGGGACAGGCCCCTCTTTTCGACCAAAGCTGCCAAAAGGCAGCTCGGCCTCTCCATGACCCCATCCTGACGGCTGCAGCATTCTACCTAGCCTACCCCAACCACATCCCCAGTCCCCATGCCTCAAGAGGAAACAGAGCTTGGTGAACTGACAAGATGTCAGATGAGACGACTCTGCTTGTCCCAGGTTCAAGCTCTCACAGAGCCTTACCTCTGGGGTCTTACTTCACAGGGAATGTTTTTTAAATGAATTTAAAAGTAAGCCAACAAACTACTCCAAAGGGGAAAAAACAAAAGACCCTGGGTTTTTGTGCCAAAATCTGTGGACATCCTGGCTCAGCATCCTCAGGACCAAGCTGTTTAATTTAATTTATTATTATTTTTTTTTTACTAACAAATCCAAATGAAAAGTTATGGGGCTCTAGGGATGGCCTAGGCCCAAACTGCTCTAAAGGGCAGTTTCCTAGCAGCTTGCTGTGGGAAGAGGCCATGCATCATTCCTTAGGCCAACCCCACATGGAAGGGCCAGGCCTGGGTCAGATTCCGAGCTGCCACCCTCCTGCCCCTCCCACCCACCCAGCCCTGTATCTGTGTCTGTGGATTGTGCAGAAGAACCTGCAGCCATAGTTATTTGACTATATCTTGACCGAGGGCTTGCAGTGCAAAGCCAGGCCAGTGTCATGCATTACTTACAATAAAAGGGATCATTTATATCAGAGGGGTCCTGTGGCCATGCTTTGAGGTTGAGGGTGGAAATGTGTTCTTGGGAGGGGCTGGGTACAGTGCCTAGCAACAAGCTGGGACCCTTTAAATAGATTACCGAAATAGGGATCCTGGCCGATTAAAGGTGGCACACACCTTTAAACCCAGCACTCGGGAGGCAGAGGGAGGCAAATCTCTGTGAGTTCAAGGCCAGCCTGGTCCACATAGTGAGTTCCAGGACAGCTGGGGCTACAGGGAGACCCTGTCGCAAAAAGACCAAAAAAAAAAAAAAAAAATAGGGATCCTGGTATGACTTGGCTGGGTACCGCTGTTAGCCTAGGTGGTCCCTCTTTAGTCATCCTACTGCTCCAGAGGCAACACTGTTAGCCTTCAGAACAAATGAATGGCTGGATTCCTGGAACCTTTCAGAGCATCCAGTATGGTCTTCCTTGTCCAGAGGCTGAGGCAGCCTATCTGTCCCACTTGCCACTGTTGCTTAACTGCAGCAAGAGACTAACTTCACCCCAGAGACCTCTAGTATAGACTTGGGTCTTCCCTGAGGTTCTGAGTAGTTCTGCTCCAAGGGCCCCAGGCTTTGAGTGTTCTCCCAGCTTACTGAGTGCCCACTAAAGGAGCAATGCACAGTGATTCATCTGCCAGCAGGACTAGAGGCCCAATTCCCTGGGAGTCTTTGCCTCTTGCTCACCCATTCATATCCCATAGGAGTCTGTAGAAATCAGGGCAACACAGCTCAGACTTTCACACAAAGGCTGTGGTCCTCCACACTTTCCTTGTTTCTCTACTGTTAACTGTCATTCCTCAGTGTGCATGGGCTCTCAGGGGAGCAAAGTCTGTCCCTGGATGACCTGGAACAGTGGCTGTGATTTCCCTACTTCCCCAGAAGAGGCTCAGGGAAGATGACAGCAATAAGAGGGAAAGGCCGTAATCTCTAAAACCTTTGACAGCATTTGCTGGGTCTGTGAATTCCCACCATTCCTTGCAAATGTCCAGGGCTGAGGGCTAGAAGGAAACTGGACAGCTGGGATCAACTAGCAGAAAGCCTGTCAACAAGAACTTGGCCAAAGGCTGAAGAGTTCTGTTTTGCACTCTACTGAAGCTCAGTGAGGTAAAGTCTCCTTCAAAGAACTGCAGTGTGGATGTGAGGCCTTGGGTCTAGGGTTGTCTTCAACCACCCAAAGCTGAAGGACAGAGTGGGTTTCTAGTTATAGAACTATTCTGGGTTTGACAGCATAACACCCTGACTTGACAAGAGCACTCCATTTTTTTTCTTTTGGTGTTTTTTTGGGGGGGGGTTCTTTTTGAGACAGGGTCTCCCTGCAGCTCCAGCTGTCCTGGAACTATGTAGACCAGGCTGGCCTTGAACTCACAGAGATCTGCCTGCCTCTGCCTCCTGAGTGCTGGGATTAAAGGTGTGCACCACCATGCCCGGCTCTTTTGGTATTTTTTGAGACAGGGTCTCCCTGTAATGCCACCTGGCCTGGCATTTGCTATAAGACCAGGCTGACCTTGAACTCACAGAGATCCTCTTGCCTCTGCCTTCTGAGTGCTGGGATTACAGGCCTGCACTTCCATGCCTAACTTAGAACACCCCATATTTTCAAGCTGGCTAGTATTTCTGATGACCATCACCCACCCTCTTCAAGGCCAGGAGTATTAAGGGTCGCCTGCCCCCCTTTCCCATCTCTGGTGCATCTGCAGCCTTACTACCACAGAGCCCCCCATCAGGCCACATAATAAAGAGTCAAGATCTGTTTAAACATGTTTAAAACAGGGTTGATCACAACAGAACAGCAAAACAATGAAGAGAGGAGAATGGCTGCTGCCGACCCCATCAGCAGATGAGGCTCTAGCCTGGCAAGAGCTTTAGCTTTGTGGTGCAAGGGGCTCAAAATCCAAGGCTGCAGGCCCTGTCTTGTCACTTCCCCACCCCCACCAGCACAGTGGCATCTATGAGGCCCAGCAGGTGGTACTCTCCCTCTTCCAGTCTCTGTGGCTCAGGACCAGGCTAAGGGTGGAGGTAGATGGAGAGACATGGGGGACACACAGGCCCAGGTGGCAGTGAGGGAGCTTGGGACCCTGAGGAGGGCATGCTGACTCCTGGCTGGAGAAAAGGCACCTAGATATGGAAGCTGGGCTTGTGGGCCTCCCAGGGGGCCATGGGATGAGGTGGGGTTGGCTGAAGGAAAACAGGGTGCTGAGCAAACCCCAATCCTGGTTCTCAAATCCCCACCGTCGAAGGGAGAAGGAATCCTGGAGCAGAGCTGCATGTCTGAAACCTGCCTGAGAGGCTTCATCCTTCCCCACCCCTTCCCTCTACAAGCCCAGCTCTAGAACTCCTTCCCACTGGCCAGCTCTAGGCCCTGTGCGGAGGGAGTGGACAGATAGAGGGACCTCAGGACGTCTTGGTGCCCGAGTCCACCTCCTTGTGGGCCCAGAGCTCTTTGTGCTGTTTACGGCCAAAGCCTTCATCGTAGTTGCCTTTGCTCTTAAACAGCTGTTGGAAGTGGGGTTTGCAGTAAAATTCACCGTGCAGTGCCGCGTAGCTGCCCAGGCTGCGGAAGCAGAACAGCTGGGTCAGTCTGGGTCAGAACTGGAAGGCAGGGTAGGGCGGGCAGGTGGGCAAGGCAGGGGCGCACCTGAGCTTGGTGTGGCAGTGCTTGCAACAGAAACAAGAGTTGTGGAAAATGAGCTTGTCTGCCACCAGCCGCTCCATGGGGTACACGGTCTTCTGGCAGGCTGCGCAGGTCTCCTTCACCTGAGCCCGCAGGCTGAAGGACTATGGGACGAGGGTAGGTACACTCAGCAACAGGCCGCACCAGCACCCACCCTTTCCTCCACTCCCGACCACGGCTGGGGCCCTACCTTGGAGCGCTGCACTGTGCTGCTCCCACCGCTGCTTTTGGCTTCCTGAGAGAGATGGGCAGTTAGGGCAGGGGCAGCTCTCAGGTGGCTCAGCCCAGATCTCAGAAGCACTCAAGAGATGGTAAAGGATGCCAGGCAAACAAGCTGCTCCTCTGCCCTCTACCCCTCCCACCTGGCTGGTAACCTACATGAGAGGGGGCGGCCTGGGCGGCTCCTGCAGCCTGGAACATGGCTCGTTGGAAGTGCTGGAGGCCCGGGTGGCGACGCGGAGCCGACTGGGTTCTGCAAGGGGAAGTCAGTCAGTGGGGCCCCACGAGCCCTCCTCCAGCCTGCAGGATGGGGGTGTTTACAGGCAGGGGGTTGGGGGGCCGCGGTTGGGACTTTCCCTAAGTCATTTCCTGTTGCTCTGGGTATTGCCACTTCCGCCCTTCTCCCACCCTCCCCCCTTGTCTGCCCGCCCCTCATGCAGCTCCCTAAGGGGCAGGAGGTCCCAGAGTGGAACCATGTGTGGGGATAGAACAAAGTTGGCGGGAGCGGCCGGGGGATCTACGGTGCCTGCGTGTGCCTCCCGCAGGAGGGGACCCCGCCTGGGATGAGGGGAGGTCTGGAGAGGCCGGGACCCGGCACCGCCTGGCGAGAACACGCAGCCCCGGCCCGACCTGCGCGCCTCTGCGCCGCGCCAGGGCCCCGACGTCCAGCCCCTGGACAGCGCTCGTCCCGGCCTTCCGCCCCGCCGGGCTGAGACACCGCCCGCGCCCCGCTCCTCCGCCTCGGAACCCCAGGCCTTGAACCCACTTCCCCCGCAGGACCGACACGCGAGCCTTGGGGTCCCGGCGAGAACGACGCGCGGAACCGACGGGCGGCGCCGGCCCGCGCCCCCCCACCGCACGCGCCGCCGCGGCCCTCCCCCCCGGCCGCCGTGGGT
>NW_008349234.1:684614-702932 GCF_000622305.1 Nannospalax galili | reverse complement strand
TCCTCGCCGCACCCCCCCCCCTTTTGTCTGTACCCCGCGCCGACCCTGGGTCGCCTTCGCGCCCCACTCCCTACAGCTCTGGGTCCCCGGCTGCCGCGCGCAGGCAAGAGACCGAAGCTTGCGGGCCGCACCGCATCCCTCGGGAGGGGACAAGTTCAGGCTGCGATCACGACGTGGGCACTCTCGGCGCCGCCCCGGGCTTTTGCGGCCCCGGTGTGCCCGGTTGGCCGTTGTAGACCCGAGTACTATCAGCACCGCCCCTGCCTCGCGCCCTGAGGACGGTCCAGCCTGGGAGGACCCCGGAAGCAGGCGCCCTCCTAGCGGGCTCCCGCACCCTCTCGCGCGCAGAATCCTGCGGAGGAAGATGGAGGTTCCAAGCCCTGCTGCTAGGCCGAGGTGGGCCGCTTTGCCGTGGAGCCAGCCATCCAGGAGGGGTGTGACAGGTCCACGACCCTAGAAAATCTGCAGCCGTGTAAACGTCGGCCAGGGAGGAAGATGCCCTGGGTTTCCCAAAGCACCCACCCCTCCCACGCCGGGCATCCTGTAGGGTTTCTGTGGCTGGGTTTTATGGGATTACTAACTCTTGGCCCTAGCCTGAGCCGAGGTCATGACCTCAGCGAAAGTATTGCCATCCCTTCAGCAAGCATACCGATCTACTCCACACAAGGGCGCAAAGAGGCCTTTAGACCTGGCGGGTATGTTCCAGCAATAAAGTACAGCAAAACCACTCCCTGCTGCTCTACCCCAGCCCACTCGTGGGGAGGACAGTCTTAGCCATGCTGGAGGCTTCTAGGCAGAGACCTCTGGGACATAAACCTCTGCTGGAGGTGGGGTTTGGGGTGGGGGCAGCATGGCTTTGCCTGAAACCTGGCTAGAGGCTGTTTCACGAAGCACAGCCCTTAAGTGACATATTCCCACACCGTGGCAGGAATAGACTAGCGGCTCCAACGTGGGCCCACACACGTGTCAGGGAACAGAACAGGAGGAGCAGGGATGCAGCAGGCTGCATCGCCCCCCCCCTCCACCCCCGCTTCCCTGGCTGCTCGCTGCACCCACGCTATGCCTCACTTTTCTCCCTCAGCCCATTCTAGACGATGTTTTGCCTGCACTGAGGTTCAGTCGCCGACTTCCAGATGGGTGTTCCTCCACAACTACGTGTGGCTCTGGGGACATTGTTCACACCTGTCATCAGATTCTCCAAAGAGGCTACTAGGCTCGAGGGTCACAGGACATGGACTGGTAGCCAGTCCTCCTGGGGACTGAGCTGCAGGGAGCTACCATAGTCAGCAGTTTGGGTGAGATGAGCAGACTGCAAGGAAGAAGGCAATCTGGAAGGAAAGCAAACAGCTAGGCTGAGGGCTCAGGCCTGTAAGCTCAGCATCCCCGAGTTTGAGGCCGCCTGGGCTGCACACACAGACCTGTCTCTCACACACAGAAAAACAAAAAGACTAAAATGTGTTAAGCCGAGTGTGTTGGTACACACCTGTAGTCCTAGCTACTTGGAAGGCAGTAGGAAAGAGGATTGCTTTTGTCCAGTTCAACCAACTTGGGGAACATAGAAATACCTCTCCATCCACCTTTTTCTTTTTGGTCTTTTATGAGACAGGGTCTCTCCGTAGCCCCAGCTGGCCTAGACTCACTATGTAGACCAGGCTGGCCTTGAACTCACAGATCGGCCTGCCTCTGCCTCCTGAGTGCTGGGACAAAAGGCCTAAAGGCGTGTGCCATCCCGCCTGGCTTACCTTTTTTTTTTTTTTTTTTTTTTTTTAAAGGAATTTAAAATGTAAGCCTCTAAGAAAAAAGTTTAAATCCCCTGTCATGGAGGTATGCTGGGGGTATGCTTTGTCATATGGGGAGCCTAGGCATCCATCTCTAGCACCTCTCAACCTAGCCCAACTCATTTTTTTCTTTAAATGGATATTTTTTTTCTTTTAGTCAGGTTCTTGAGGCCACATTTGCCTCAAGCTGACTATAGAGCTGAGATGATGTTCTATTTCTGATCTTGCCTCTACCTCCCTGGGTTTATAGGCATGCACCAGTCACCACACCCAGTATATGCAGTGCTGGGGAGCGTGAGCAAGGAAAGCAAGGGAATAACTCTAACCTTGGTTTCTGAGTTCCTGTGGATGTCCACATGCATGCACAGCCCTGCCTTAGCACTTTATGCCTTGCTGGGCCCCAGGGTGAGGCTCTCGGCTAAGGCACTTCAAATGTCAATTTAAGGAAGTACACCCCCCTCCCCCTTCCTGGGGCTGCTTAGACCATCAGATGCCTTCACTTTCCATTTTCTTAGAAATTTTAACAGTTGAGACTTGGAATGTAGCTCACTTGACAGAGTGCTTGCCTGGCATGCATGAAGCCCTGGGTTCAATCCCAGATCCCCAGTGCTGGGTTCTAAGGTTACATGCTTGTTTGTTGGGTATTAGAACAGGTGATAAGGAGATAACCACATCAGGTTACAAGACAAAACCTTCTACTCTATGCTACCCAAAGCAAAGATCTCTTATCCAAACCCCTAGAGGTCCAGAGGTAGTCCTGGCTGCTCTCCAGCAACCCTTTCCAGCTAATTTTGCCATAGGTAAAATTTAATACAGTTTTGAAATTTTAGATAATTAAGTGACCATCTATAATTGGTGGAGAGATGGCTCAGTGATTTAAGAGCATGTACTGCTCTTGCAGAGGAGCTGAGTTTGGTTCCCAGCACCCATGCTGGGCAGCTCACAATTACGTGTAACTTTAGTTCCAGAGCGTTTGATGCCCTCTTCTGGCCTCCATGGGCACCAGCACTCATGTACATATCCCCCACATATACTTTTTTTTAAAAAAAAACATGTCCATCTATGTGGGTTTTAAAAAGAAAAGGGTGTATCTGTTGATCAAAGTCACTGCTAGGCCTCCACAAGCACTTAGCCCATTTTGGTAGCAGACCCTGAACATGGTGACTTGTACCTGAGCTGGTCTAGCTATTCTTGGAGACACAAACACTAGAAAGAGCCTGCAGCCTCTGTATACATGTAAACACTGGTGCTATTCCCCAGCATACTCTGAACATTTTAATTTCTTCTGACAAGGAAACTCATACAACGTAAGGACTTAAGCCCTCACATGAGGCAAGACATTTATGGCCCTTGGAGGAGGCACCAAGGCAGCAGCTGGCAGGAGGCATTAGGAAGGATTCTTGGGAAAGGAATGTACTATAACAGATGACCTAAGAGATGGCTTCAGATGTCAGGGCCCAAGAGATGGGAGGGATGAAGATGGCCAGCCCCAGCCTTGACTTGGTGCTTAAAAAGATAGAAATATCCTTCCTTTCAATTATTAGGGTGATACCTGAGGGCAAGGGGTCAGGGTAGGGGCAGGCTGTTTATGACTTGCCCCTTTATGGCCCTGCAGGATCTGAGAGCAGAGAAAGTGAATAAAATTAGGCTGGCAGGAGAGCAGGCAGTGGGAAGAGCAGGTGATAGTTCCCCGGGTCCTGAGTTAAACTCTGGCCTTGGACTTCAGCCCTGGGGCCAGAGCAGCATCTCTGCCTTCTAAGGAGGTTCTCTGCGCTCACAGAACAGGATGTCAGCTTTCTGGCCCCTCCAAATCCCTGATGATTGGGATTCCCTGTGTCTCAAAAGCCAGTGAAGTCTGTCCCAGAATGTCCTTCCAAGCAGCCAGTAGCCAGCTCTGCTGGCAGCATGTCCTTTCTACTCAGTCTGCACCCAGAAGCAGGTGCTGGCCCTCAGGAAAGGTCTCTGGGGTCCACATGCCGTGGGCTAGAGAATGCAGTCTGCAGAGACTCAGAACTCCCAATCATCCACCTCCAGCTCTTCTAGGTTTGTCACCAGGCCGAAGATTCCACTGTGATCCTGAGACTGGTTGCCCTCAAAAGTGGTGATGGGGGTGACAGGACGAAGTAACTCAGGCAAAGCCTCTGAAGCACGTCGCTTGATCTGAGGAAAAAACAGAGTTGGATGACGGAGCTTATGACTCAGGTCCCAAGGCCCCACGGGACCATCTATCACCAGGCCCTGGTTCCTGCCTCATGGTGTCCTGGAGTCAAAAGATGGCAAGAAGCAGCAGAGCCTCTCAGGGCTTTGGAAACCAGTCATTTTTCTAGCTAAGGTGGTTAGGGGTAGTTAGAGCCACAGGCAGGGAGCCCAAGGGGGAGTGCCACATACCTGCTTAAAGAAGGAGTGGTTCAGGAGGGTGCTGGCACTTGGCCTGGAGAGAAAGGGGGAGAGATGCACATCACCACTAGGCTCAAATCTTGCCACTCACCCTGTCCCTCACACCCTCAACTTCTTTCCTGAGCTCACCCAAGAAATAATCACCCAGCTGGGTGTGGTGACCCATGCCTTTAATCCCCAAACTTAGAAGGCAAAGGCAAGCGGATCTCTGTGAGATCGAGGCCAGCCAGGGCTCCATACTGAGTTCCAGGACAGCTGTGGCTACAGGGAGACCCTGTCTCAAAAAGACCAAATAAAATAAAATAAAATAAAATTAAATAAATAAAAGAATGAAAGCAATAATAGCCCAAATTGCTTAACAAGAATGGCTTAACAAGAAGCAGATTCCTCTTGCTGTGGTGTCACACACATTCCTCTGGGAACCCAAATCTCTACTTGAGTGGCACCTTCTCGAATGCTGGCCCCAACTCCCCAGCTCCTCTGCTACCCTGAAGCTCAACCCCTGCCCAGTACAATACCTTGCATCAGGATTGCGCTGAAGGCACTGCTCCACAAAATGGTGGAAGTGGGGGGAGAAGGTTCGATGGTAGGGATGGGAGGGTGAGTCACCGTTGGAAGGCCGGAGGCTGCCAGTGGCCAGGCTCTCACTGAGGCAAGGGTTGGCAACAGAACGTGAGGGACTCATGCTCAGTTCCTCAGCTGGGATGGTGCTGGTATCCAACAGGCAGGGCACTGTACCGTTCAATTTCTCTAACAGCATCTGGGAAGACAGAGCCAGGGTCTGAGTTGGTGGGGCCCTGCAACGCCAAGAATCTCCTTACAAATACACTCCATAAACAAATGAGTTATTTGGGGAATAAAGATGGAAGTTGATTAAGCGTGAATTTTCCAAAGGAACATTGGCCACTGGTTCAGTGGTAATGGGGGACTTAAAAAGGAGGGGCTGCAGGTACCCTTCACTACAGCTGGACAGAAGGATAGGAGTTCCTCTCCCTCTTTCAAGGCACTGAATTCCTTTAACTGTAGAGCCCTCACTCTAGGGTCTAGGCAATAGCCAAGTAACCCTCTTTGAAGTCCAGCTCCACTTTGCTAGGCCCAGATAGGCCCAGGTGGGTCCAGTGGAGTCCACAATGCACCTTGGTAATGCCCATACCCTGGGGTGATAGGCAGCTGCACTCCATAGAGTGCCCAGGGGCAGGCTAGGTTTGGGCAGCTTTCCCAAAGTCCTCAAACTTGACACATGCAAAAACAGCCCCAGCCCCACCTTGAGTCCTTGTAAGTATCCTCATGAACAATCCAAACCAGAACCTGGAAATGTCTCTAGGACTGTGCTAATGTGATAGCCCCTGGCCACATGTGACTGAGTTAGCCTTAAAATTCAGTGGCAACTTTTAAATGCTCAATATAACAAGTGGCTAGTGGCTCCCTTATTGTACAGTGTCAGGACAGACATTTCTATCACTGCAGAAAAGTTTTTATTGGTTAGTGCTATTTCTAGATCTGAACCTAAAAAATATTCACACTAAATAGCCATCTAATTCTTTCCAAAGCATCACCTGTTTCTTGAATTTTTTTTCTTTTTATTTTATGTGTATGAGTGTATTGCCTGCATGTATGTGAGTGCACCCATGTCATGCAATGCCATGGAGGTCAAAAGAGGGCTTCGGATTCCCCTGGAACTGGAATTAAGGACAGTTTGTAGCTGCCATGTGGGTGCTGGGAATTAAACTCGGGTCCTCTGCAAAAGCAGTCAGTGCTCTTAACTGCTGAGCCATCTCTCCAGCCCTGAATTATTTTTTCTTATACATTTCTGACCCCTAGGCTCCCACACCCTCCTGATTATTCTAGCAGATATAATCCATCTGGATGGATTAGAATCACCTTTCTAAGAGAAAAATAGAAACTCTGTTATCATCACTGCTCTGCTTACATCCTTAGCACTTTTCCACATTCTTTGGAACAGGAGACAAACGCTCAAGGGTAAGTGGCATGCACGGGAAGCACTTGCTTCCTTCTCCAGCCTTCTCACCCAGCAGCCCCCATGCACCTGTATCCCAGCATTTTGTGTGGCATGCCCCACATCTTGTTCTTTCTTAGCTCCAGGTCTTAAAGGGCCAGCTGTGTATGTGTGTGTGTGTGTGTGTGTGTGTGTGTGTGTGTATGTGTGTGTGTTGAAGGCTGGACCCAGGGCTTTGAATATCCTCTAAGCTAATATACCTTGTCCATGAGTTGGCCTCTGTTCCCGCTCTTCACATGGCTAACTACTATTTCTGCTGTTTGCTTCCTGAGTGCTGGTGCTAAAGGTATATGCCACCATGCCCTGCCCTGCTATAGTTTTTAAGACTAGACCAAGGGCTGGAGAGATGGCTCAGCAGTTAAGAGTACCTGATGCTCTTGCACCAGGATCCGAGTTTGGTTCCCATCACCCATGTCAGGTGGCTACAACCACCGTGACTCCAATTCCAGGGGATCTTATGCTCCTTTCTGGCCTCTGTAGGTACCCATACTCATGTGATACAACAGAAACTCATAATAAAAAGTAAAAGGCTTAAAAAAAAAAAAAAAAAGGCTAGGCTAGATCAAGTAGTGTCCCCTCCCAGAAGTTTCCCAGGCCCCTGCTCTAGATGGCTCACTTGGCCTTCTCTAGCTGTAACCTGTGCCTATAGGGCAAGCAATCTGTAAACTGGAGGAAGAGGCTAGCTCAGGGCCTGTGCATGCTTCCTCCTGGTTAAAGACCTTGCGGTAGGTACCTGGGACCCAGGTAATACCTGCCCATACAACCCAACTCCACTTCCTGGGTGTGATGAGGCCTGTACAAGTCTCCTTCCTGAGTCTATCCACCTCAGAGGAGACTGTGCCACTGGCCGTGTACTTGTAGGCATGAGGGTGGCCAAAGGGCAGGCAGGTGTGAGGGCACCAACAGAAGCTGAACTTGTAGAAAGCAGGTTCTAAAAATGTGGCACGAAACCCTGAGGATATCTGAGTATTTGAAGTAAGAATCTAATCTTCAAGCCGGGTATGGTGGCACATACCTATAGTCCCAGCACTTGGGAGGCAGAGGCAGGCAGATCTCTGTGAGTTCAAGGCCAGCCTGGTCTACATAGGCAAAGCATAAATAAATAAATAAATAAATAAATAAATAAATAAATAAATAAATAAAAATAATCCAATCTTCACTGGGTGTGGTGGCACACGCCTTTAATCTCAGTAGAGACAGAGGCAGAGGCAGACAGATCCTATGAATTCAAGCCAGCCTGGTCTACATATTGAGTTCCAGGTCAGTTGGGGCTACTGGAAGACCCTTGTCTCAAAAAAAGATTGAAAAAAAAAAAAAAGAATCCAACCTTCTAGGTATACTTACTAAGGAAGGAAGATAGATGATATCTGATGAAATTTTAAGAATTGGTTAGCTTAGCTAGGCATGATAATACATGCCTATAATCCCAGCACTTGGGAAGCTGAGGTGGGAGAACTGCTATAAATTCAAGGCTAGCCTTAACTATAGAAAGAGACTATTTCAACCCCCCCCCAAAAAAAAGGGGTCAGCAAGATGGCTTAGTAGGTAAAGGCACTTGCTGCCAAGCCTGATAACATGATCTGAGTTCAATCCCTGGGACCCACATGGTGGAATGGAGAACCAGCTCCCACAAGTTGTCCTCTAATTCCCACACATTCACCTTGGTACACCCCTATACACAAAAATACACAAATCATGTAATTAACAACAAAACAAAAACCCAATAAAACTGGTTAGCTTGGCCTATCCACTTTCCATAGGCATATGGTATAGGCGTCTCCATTCACACTGCTGCGCTTACCCAACTCCCTGGGTTGGGCTTCTTGACCACAGCATTCATCTCCAGAGAAGGGAACAAAGAATTACACAAGCACCCCTCCACCAAGGGCATGGGGACTTCTTAAAGAAAAAGCACGTCTTTGATGTTCATGACCTTAGTGTCTCTGAGTGTGGTAGGAAGAGCACTTGTGGAAGGCAGGCAAGGGAATCACTGGATTATAGGCTCACCTGGGTAGCAGGCATATCCTTAAAGGGGACATGGCCATTGGCCAGTTCACAGGCTGTGATTCCCACGCTGTAGATATCAGACTTGGCATCATAACCCTGAAGATTCTAAGTCAGGAGAAAAAAGCCACAGATGACTCCATTCGCAGCCCTGGTCTTTGTTTAGAAAAAGAAGGAACAAAAACTGAGGAGGAAAAGAATGCCTGCCCACAATCAGGACTAGATGTTAGCAACTCTCTCCTTCCTGCTGAAGGGTAACTGCTATTTGACAAGCAACGAATGCTTGGTGCTGCTATCTAATAAGCAGGGAGGCATGCTGGGTGCCTACTCAGCACAGGGATCTAGAGAAAACCAAGTACTTCTAGAATGCTTTCTATCCATAGGGTAGGAAGGATCCTTGAAGGAGATACAGTAGTGTCAAGTACAGTTTGGGAAGCCACAGGTTCACAGTGGGCAGCCAATGTCCATGCTGAGGGTGCCAAGACACACCTGGCCAACAGGGACCTCTCCCTCTGGAGTCCTCTTATTCTACTCAGAAACAGGGAGTGCCCCAACCCAGTAAATTCCTGTGTGCCCTTGGGAAATTATGAGTTGGTGGGAGACAGGGGCTCTTTGGGGCCCAGGACACAGACCTGCTGGAGGACTTCTGGGCTGAGCCAAGGCAGAACCTTGATACTGTACTTGGGGAAATCATGGACCACACGCTGCCGCTGCCCATGGCTGATCATGCTGAGGTTGCTGCGTAAACCAGACAGGTAGACTTTTCCATCCATGGAGACCAGAATGTGGCTAGCTTTGACACTCCTGGGGGAGGTAAGAAGGGGGTTATGGACAGGAGATGCCCCTTACACTAAAACCTCCAGTCTTTACACACTAGATCTGGCCAGCTCTCTCCCAAATGTATGATATGCATATATGTGCATCTTATACATATATAAACATTTGTTATGGAAAATTCTAAACCACAAATGAGAAAATAACACAGGCCCATTCATGTACCATTAATTTTTCTTTTGAGACAGGGTCTCACTATGTAGCCTTAGCTGGCCTATAATTTACTATGTAGACTGGGCTGGCCTGAAACTCATAGAGATCCACTTGCCAAGTGCTGGTATTAAAGGTGTGCACCACTATGCCCCAGCTGTATGAATATAGATCCAAGAGAATAAATCTACCCGACATGGTGGAACATACCTTTAATTCTAGCAGGTGGATCTCTGTGAGATCAAAGCCAGTCTGATCTACATAGCAAGTTCCAGGCCAGCTGAGGTTACAGGGAGACCCTGACTCAAAAAGACCAGAAAAAAACAAAAAACAGCTTTGCTGATATCACCAAGAGAATAAATCTAAGTTATAGTTTTATCTTCTACTTACAATTATAACATCCTATTTACCATTGTTAGTTTACATAATATATTTAAATATTTACAAAAATGAAACTAAGAAGACTACATGAAAAATAGATTAATTAAAAAAAAAACAACTTACAGCTGGGGGGGATCGTGCACGCCTTTAATCCCAGCACTCAGGAGGCAGAGGCAGATGGATCTCTGTGAGTTCAAGGCCAGCCTGGTCTACATAATGAGTTGTCAGCTGGGGCTATAGGAGACCATTTCAAAAAGTCAAAAACAGGCTGGAGAGTTGGCTCAGCAGTTAAGAACACTGACTGTTCTTGCAGAAGACCCAAGTTTGAATCCCAGCACCCACATGGCAGCTAACAACTGTCCATAACTCCAGTTCCAGGGGATCTGATGAGTTCTCCTTTATGCTCCCTTCCCCTGTCCTCCATCCCTCCCGTTTTCCTTCCCCTCCTGTCCCTTCCCTATTTTGAGATAGTCTCACTATGTGCCCCAGGCTGGGCTAGCCAGGAACATGTCACCTCCTTGCTTCAGCCTCCCAGCTTTGGGATGATAGGTCATATCCAGCCAACTATTGCTTCTATAAATTTTCTTTTTTTGAGAAAAAAAGAACTGCAACTCATTATGTAGCCCAGACTGGCCCCAAACTCTTGGTCCTCTGGCCTCTGTCTCTCTTACAGTCATGTACCACCATGGCAGGCCTACAATGCTTTTTTATTTATTTATTTATTTATTTTTGTCTTTTTGAGACAGGATCTCCCTGCAGCCCCAGCTGTCCTGGAATTCACTATGTAGACCAGGCTGGCCTTGAACTCACAGAGATCCACCTGCCTCTGCCTCCCGAGTGCTGGGATTAAAGGCATGCACCACCACACCCAGCTTATAATGCTTTTAATCTGCATCTTTTACTCGCATTCTGGGACAGGGTACCATTATCTTGTACACACTTTAAATTTACCTAATGGTTTCATGTTGTTTTCTCAGTGCTGTTTGCAAGACTTCTCCTTGTTGCTATCTGTATTCATCTAACCCTTGCTTCTAATGGCCACCTCTAGTCCAGCGATCTCAAGATGCATCTACATAATATTAAATATGAGTAGAGAGTTGAGAGCACACAGGTCCCCTATTGGGCCTGAGAAGAGGTTTCTTTGGGGCATAGGCCCACAGCCTCTTGACAGTCCTGGTTCCATGTCCCTGGACTGGCTGCATCAGGGCATCTTCCACTGTGTGGACAGGAGGCTCTGCATCTTCACACACTGAGCCTCCCCCAGTCTTCTAGCCACTGCCAGTTATGCGACAATGTGACATCTTATCTTCATTTGCTTTCTTGACAGCTAGGGTTGAGTGTCTGTTCCTGTAATTGCTGGCGTTTAGTTACTCTGCTATAAACCTTATCCCTTGTCCATTTCCTATTATTTTGATGGCCTTTTCTAATCTGTATGTTTAGATAAAGCTAACATCTTCATTATTATTATTATTAATTTTATGTGTATGAATGTAATACCTGCATGTAGGTGGGTGCATCCATGTCGTACAATGCCTGCAGAGTCAGGAGAGGGCAGATTCCCTGGAACTGGAGTTATGGACAGTTGTCAGCTGCCATGTGGGAGCTGGTTTGAACCCTGGTCCTCTGCAAGAGCAGCCAGTACTCTTAACCACTGAACTATCTCTCCAGCCCTGTTAACACCTTTTTTAAACTTTGGCTTCATTAACTCTGTCAAACTTTATCTCTTTCTCTAAGGATTCAATGTCATTAGATACTGGCTCTTACTAAATAAGGGTTAAAGTAGCTTATGAATATACCTGTGCACATAGCCCATGTGGTGGATGTAATCCAAGGCCTTTAGCACCCCCTGCAGGATATATGCAATCGCCAGTTCACTCATGCCATCCATGAAGTGTGTGCCGATGAGATCCTTTGCAGAACCTGAAGGAAAGGGTGCGGAGGGTAAAAGAAAAGGAAAACAGCACAGACGGAATCTGCCAACTGTTCTTAGAACCCTTTCTACCAGAAACCCTTCCCACTCACCATATGCCATGAATGATGTGACAACCCACAGCTCATTGTCTGCGATAAAGGTGGCTCGATATGGCACTATGTTGGGATGACTGAAGAGTTTAGAGACATGAAGCTCCCCCTGAAAGCCACAGCAAAGCTCAAGTCAGAATCGAGTGCACTGAAGAATGACATCTGTGCTGGATAGTTTTAGTGTCAACTTGACACACCTGGGTTGAGGGAGCCTCAATTGGGGAATTGCTTCCATTGGACTGGCCTGTGGCCATGACTGTGGGGCATTTTCTTGATTGTTGAGTAATGTGAGAGGGCCCAGCCCACTGTGGTGGGTGCCACCCCTGGGCAGGTGACCTTGTGTTGGATAAGAGAGCAGGCTGAGCAGGGGCCAGGGGAGCAAGCCAGTAAGCAGCATTCCTCCATGGCCTGTGCTCCAGCTCCTGCCTCCAAGTTCCTGCCCTGAGTTCCTACCTTGGGCTCCCTGAAGAACTGTAACCTGGGAGATGTAAGCTGAATAAACCTTTTCCTCCCCAAGTTGGTACTGGTTAGAGTGTTTTGTCACAGCAATGGAGAGACAAACTAGGACAACATCCAACATGAAGGTGGCAATGAATAAATAACAGGGCAACCTAGTTCTTTCTGGGTACTCTTCTCAGAGTCCCAGGAGCAGCCCAAGTGGGTCCTTCCAACAAGAGAAACCAGGGCCTGCTATTCCTGCAGAAAAGCCAGCCTGATGTATCCTCTTGTGCATTTAGGTGGCCAGCCACCAAACTTCAAGAACCTCCAGAAACAACCCCTCACCACATAGGGGCAACTGCTGTCAACACAGTGAGGATCAGCGCCTCAGAGATGACAAAATGCTGACAGAAGGCTCAGGGAATAATTAGCTTAACTCAACTTAAGGTACAGACCTCTGCTTTAAGACATGAACACAGTCTTAGCACTTGGGAGACTGAGAGAAAAAGAACATTTGAGCCAGGCTGAGTAACATAGTGGATACAGTCTCAAAAACAAATAAAAAGCTGGGCACAGTGGCACACACCTTTAATCTCAGCACTCGGGAAGCAGAGGCAGGTACATCTCTGTGAGATCAAGGCCAGCCTGGTCTCCATAGCAAGTCCAGGCAACTGGCGCTATAGAGAAATCATGTCTTAAAAAGACAAAAGGGGGGGGCCTGGAGAGATGGCTCCGCAGTTAAGAGCACTAACTGCTCTTGTAGAGGACTGGGGTTTGATTCCCCACACCCTAATGGCAGCTACAAACCATCCGTTAGTTAACTCCAGTTCCAGGGACTCCGAAGCCCTCTTCTGACCTACCTCTGCAGGCACTGCACAGCAAGAGTGCACTTATACATGCAGACAATACACTCATACACATGAAATAAAAATAATAACATATTTTAAAAAAACAAATACACATATACATAAAATAATTTTTAAAAAGATGAAAGAAGCAAAAATATTTTCCCACTATAACTCAAAGGGTAATAGTTGACGAATAAATGACAAATGTGAAACATCAGGAGACATCTTTCCAACACTTTGATTAGGAAATCCCTTCCTTAGAAGCAGGTATTAAAAAAAAACTAAGGGGGCTGAAGAAGGTGGCTCAGCAGTTAAGAGCATTGGTTGTTGTTGCAGAAGACCTGGGTTCGAATCCCAGAACCCACATGATAACAAGTCCGTAACTCCAGTTCCAAGGGATCCAACTCCCTCTTCTGACCTCCATGGGCACTGCATGATACGGATGCCCTTACATACATGTAGGCATAACACTCATATACATAAAATAAAAATAAATCAAAAAAATTTTTACTTAAAAAAAAATGCAGAAAAAAACTACAGAAGAGCCAAATGGCTCATGTCTGTTATCCCAGTGCTTGGGAAGCTGAGACAGGAGGATTGCTATGAGTTTGAGGCCAGTCTGGGCTATTATAATGAGTTCTAGGCCAGCCTGACCTACAACATGAGACCCTGTCTCAAAAAAAAAAAATAAAAACACAATGAAACACACAGAAATTCCAGATCCTGGCCTTTGTGAGTGGAACTCAGGCCAGGTGCAGTGCTTTGCCTGCTTGTTGCTGAAGAGAAAAAAATAGAACATGCATATGGTCAAATGTGTTCTAGAATAAATTGAGATTTTTTTTTTTTCTCAAATAACTAAGCTAATGGCCTTCTCCATCCTCTGCCCCATCTAGTGATGTGGAACAGATGAACTGGGACTGGTGCACTGGTAGGTGAGCAAAGTTCAGAATACTGCAGATGAAGGAGCAGGAGCTATAAACAACTGTATGAGTACACACAGTGCTGGGCCCTGCACACAAGGGACACTGGCCAAGAAAAGTCTGGCCCCAGGCAGCTCCTAGACCTGTCATTTCTCAATGTGACAAGAGGGTGATTCCTTGCTTCTTAAATGAAAACAGTCCCTCAGCAAACAGGATGCTAAGGGCCAGAAAATGGCCACTGGTGGTGCCACTTGATGAACAAGACTTCCTGGGTCTGGGTCAGGCCTCTGCTGCTCACTACTTCCTTGATTGTGGGCACATTACTTAGCCTGTCTGAATAATAATGCACTGAAAAGAAATATTTATGGAAGAGGGGATAAGTTGGGCTGAGCTGCACTACAGCCCAATCCATAGTAATAAATGCTTAAGATTCTTCATTGACATTTCCTGAGTTCTGAAAGCATAGTCCACCTTGATGTGCTGCCACAACTCTCAGAGGACTGAGGTGACAGATACCGTAAGATTACTATGGAATCAAAGGTTAACCTTCCCAGGGGGCACACTCACACTTTATTACCTGTAAGAATGTCACCATCTCATTAGAACAGGCTTCCAGGTTAATCCTTCGTACTGTCACATACTCTCCTGTTGGTTTGTACCTGGCTAGATTCACTGTCATCAAGTCCTCAAATCCTTTGCCTGAAAAGAAAGAGGGATGCCTTACACAGGACAACAGCCACAAAGATTTCTTATCTTCTAGAAAAAGGGGACTAAATTTTAACAGAAAATTCTAGTTCAAATTCTCACTATTTCATGGTTGACATTTCTTTTTTTTTCTTCTTTCTTTGTGGTCTTTTTGAGTTTTGAGGGAGTCTCCCTGTAGCTCCAGCTGGCCTAAAACTTCACTATGTAGACCAGGCTGGCCTTGAACCCACAGAGGCAGATCCACCTGCCTCTGGCTTCTGAGTGCTGGGATAAAAGGTGCCTGGCATGGCTGACATTTCTTGGATTTTCTCAGTTCCTCAGCCGACCATTCTACCTGACCAGGGCCTAGGATATCTGATGTATCCGCGAAGGAAAAATATCAAAAAAGAGCACCCCCCCACACACACCCTGAAATGGCCAAAGAAACGCAAAGATCTACAGAAGCCTGTTTTGCCAGCGAGTCCTCCCAACTGGCTGAGAAGGCTGAGGTGGGGGGGGGGGACGATGACGACACATGGGAGGGGACAGGACAGCCCCTGGATGTTACCTATGGTGGTGAGAAGCTCGTAATACCCGCCCTCCGGCAGAAAGCTACTCATGATCTCTTGTTTAGAGAAGGATGCTATTGACTCTGAGCTCGCCTCATTGGTCTAAAGAAAAAGAAAAAACAGGTTAACTGAGAAAATGGGGGTGGGATGAGACCGGGATGGAAGTGGTAACAGACCCAGGAGGAGACTGCCATCTAAACACACACCCCTATCCTGACTATGAGGCAAAGAAACAGTACCATTCTACTTGAGAAAAAAACATGGATGCTCAGTGTGGGAACCAGCACTCATGTTGAGTACCTAAGTATTGTGGTAGCTACAAATGAAGACTACAGGAACTATTCCAGTCAGCTTCCCATCTGCTGGTCCTTTCCTATCACTGACTCACTTGCTAAAATCGATGGAATTCTTAGCTGGTAAAAGATGTCTGAAGAAAGACTTATTTAGAAAAGAGAAGAGGGGAGCTAGAGAGATAGCTTATCAATTAAGAGCACTGGCTGTTCTTGCAGAGGGCCCAGGTTCGATTCCCAGCACCCACATGGTGGCTAACAACTGTCCTAACTCCAGTTCCAAAGGATCTGATGCCCTCTTCTGACCTCCACAGGCACTGCACAACACGGGTGCACTTACATACAGGCAGGCAATACACTAATACACATAAAATAAAAATAATAAAGTTTAGCTGGGTGTGGTGGCGCATGCCTTTAATCCCAGCACTTGGGAGGCAGAGGCAGGCCGAGCTCTGTGAGTTCAAGGCCAGCCTGGTCTACATAGTGAGTTCCAGGACAGCTGGGGCTACAGGGAGACCCTGTCTCAAAAAGACCAAAAATAAATAAATAAATAATAATAATAATAAAAGTTTAAAAAAAAAAAAGAGGGAGAAAGAGAAGTGCATGGTTCTCTTGAGTTTCCTGCTTCATTTAGGGTCCAACTGACTGCAAAATCCCAAACGGTCAGTCAGATCTGCAATCTTACTCTAGGGGGAATGTAACCAGAGGACACCCCAATTCCTTTAGCAAACGAAGAGCCCAGGCTTGTCATTCCTGACATTTCCAAGAAGGAGGAGAAAATAATAAGGTCAGGAAGAGTCTGCATGCTCAGCAATCTCCCGGGTGACCTGCAGCCAGGTTTCTGCCCACTCATGCTGGGAATGAACTGGAGCCCAGCCACTTAAGATGTGGACGTCACACCTCTAGCCTTTGAAGTCCTGAAGGAAGGTGGCCAGAAGCCTGAGGGTTGAAGCAAAACATAAAGCTGTCCAACAGCTCTCCTTTCAGCTGCATGGATTTGGCTTCCTTTTTCTAGATCTAAATTTATGTGTGACTTAGGGAGTCTGTATCTCTTCTTCAGATGTACCTAACTGGAATGGAGAAATCTAAGGCTAGCTCCCTATGTCATATGCTGCATTCATAAGCCTGCCATCAAGTCAGGTGTGGTGGTGCATGCCTGTACTTTTAAGTACTTGGGAAGTGGAAGGAGGAGGAGATCAGGAATTCCAGGTCAGCCTTGGCTACAGGAGATCCTGTCTCAAAAAGCCAAACAAAACAAACCTGGCTTTGAATCAGAAGAAATCTCTGCAAATGCACAAAGGGCTCTTGGCTCAGCACTAGCTAGAAGGGTAACAGTGGAGAGCGTTCTTACTTGGACAATGATGAAGACTGAGACTCTGCAGAGAAGCCCACAAAATCCATCAAGCTTGACATGTGATATTGGAATACCATACTTTTCAGAGCACATCCTTTGGTCATGTAGCCTTCTAGTCACAGGCTACATGACCAGTCACAGGCTACATGGCCAACCAACTTGATGAGAAAACGATGGATGACAAATGGTCATGCCATTTACACTCACATTATCAATGTCTGTGTTCTTTTTTAAACTTTTTAATTAATTAATTACTATTGTACATATGATGTTCGTGTATGGTTAGCATGCCATAAGTGGATGTGGAGGTCAGGGGACAAGCCTGGAGTTGGTCCTTCCCTCCTACCTTTATATGGTTCCAGGAATCAAACATAGGTGGCTGGGCATGCACAGAAAGCGCCTTTACCCTTTACCTACTGAACCATTTCTCTGGCCCCCTTGAATGTATTCTTGCTCTCCATAAAATCAGTGTCATCAGTGTGCAGCCAGGCTAGTGGGTGTTCTGGCCTGAGTGTCCAGATGGCTCGATCCTTGTCTACCTCCCTGATCTCATCCCTCACCACTCTCCCTGGACCAGCTGTGCTTCCCCACACAAACAAGTATGCTCCAAGCTTAGTAAACTGTACTAATCATCTCTTTGTTGTGAACACTCTGCTACTATTTCTGTCCCTTCCATTTTAACTTTTGGTTTTGACAGTCTCATGTAGTCCAGGATGGCCTCAAACTCATTATGTAGCTGAGGCTAGGCTTCCAAAAGCTAAGATTACAGGTGATCTGCCCATCAGTTTCTCATTACTGTTTCTCCTTAGCCCTGAAATCTAAATATCATTTCTTCAGAGAAGGCTCTGCCCAGCAAAGCAGAGTGGGCTCCTAGTCGCTCCACTGTCACCTTGCTTTACCTTCTTCACACAAGTCACTGCTAAAGTTATCAATTTCCCATCAACTCCACTAAATGTAAACTCTCATGAGAGTCCTTGAGTGCTCATGAATGTGATTAGACAGTGATTAGAACAATACCAGCACATTTAAAAAACATCTACAAGTCATATAAGCAAAGTTTGAAACTAAGAAGTTTTCTGCCCACCATCTTGCCATTCCCATGTCCTAAGGAGGAAGTAGAGTAAATGCCAATTCCTTTGGAAATGGGGCTCAAGGTGATGGTCTACCCTGGTCACATAGCACTTTCACTAGAGCCCTGGTTCCAAGGACTCACTATAAACCAGGCTGATACCTGCAAGCAATAAAGTGGTACATTGTTTTGTTGTTGTTGTTGTTTATTTTTTTGGTCTTTTTTTTTTTGAGACAGGGTCTCCCTGTAGCTCCAACTGGCCTGGAACTTGCTATGTAGAGCAGACTGCCCTTGATCTCACAGAGATCCACCTGCCTCCTCCCAAGTGCTACAATTAAAGGCCTGTGCCACCACACCCAGACCCACTTTTTTTTTTTTAAAGCAAATAACATGGCTCCAATGAAAAGTACTGCTTTGTGTTTAAAGGCTTTCTGTCCTGTGACCTCCAAACTTCTTAAATATTCTCAAGGTTGAAAAAGAGAAGAACAATTGAGCTCTAAGATCAAAATATTTATAATATGTATTTTTATTTTATGTACTTTAAATAACTCCTGTTGAAAAAG
>NW_008349234.1:679925-684582 GCF_000622305.1 Nannospalax galili | reverse complement strand
TTTTTGAAGCAGGGTCTCCCTGTAGCCCCAGCTGTCCTGGAACTCACTATGTAGACCAGGCTGGCTTTGACCTCACAGAGATCCGCCTGCCTCTGCCTCCCAAGTGGTGGGACTACAAACGCACGCCGCCATGCCTGGCTGTAGAACTCGAGTATTTTAAAGTTTTTGAGTGACTTGAGGTTAGTGTCATAATCAGTAATTACTAAGAAAAGTTTTCTTTCAAGTCATCTATACATTTCCAAACTCATCTGAGACAGACTGGAAATAATGCATCTAACTTTTCTCCCATAGATAGGTTTAAAATACAGAAGGCTTTCTGAAAGAGAATGGGTTTGTTACTGGCACAAGAAAAGAGAGGGTAGTTCGTACACTACTTCAATTTTTTTTTTTAAGTCTACATTCAGAAACAAAGGATGAAATGCTTAGCCCATTCTCTTTAAACACAGCATGGCACCGTTATACTGCTGTAATATATAATCTCAGATTACTCAAAAGACATTAATCTTGTCAGTCTTTTCGTGGGTTTCCACAACATAAAGAGCATTTTACTTGTTTTGAAGCATTTGAAAAATACATTAAGCCACAGACACCCAGAAATGACCATAAAACAGTAGCTTTGTTTAAAGAGTTTAAAACAAAATCCAATAAAGCATACAAAAACAATGTTTATGAAATACTACCAAATAAACACATTCGACTTTCCACAGGTTTCACACAGGATAGGTTTTGGTAGAACATCACTGTATATAATTAGCATTATATTATGAAAAAAATCTGATAAACAGGGTCTCCCTATAGCCACAGCTATCTATCTATCTATATATATATCTATCTATATCTATATCTATCTATATATAGATATAGATATAGATATAGATATAGATATATATAAAAACAGGGTCTCCCTGTAGCCCCAGCTGTCCTGGAACTCACTATGTAGACCAGGTTGGCCTTGAACTCACAGAGATCCACCTGCCTCTGCCTCCCAAGTGCTGGGATTACAGGTGTGCACCACCACACCCAGCCAATCTAACTGATTTTTACAGGGAATTGTTTGGTCTCCTGAATGGAAATACTTGGGACCTGACAGACAGTGCTCCTAACAAGATATGGAAGCACAGTCAACACTTTACTCAAAAAAGAAAGGTCTCAGCATCTTTATCCTTCACTCAGTTTTGGGGTTACCTACAAAATATGCAATTGTCTGTTATCCCCACAGAAAGCAGGGTCTGCTAAAGAAAGTGTTCTTATCTCCTCCCCTCTTTCCTTCCTTCCCTTCCCCTCTCAGGCTCTTCAACAGCTCAGACTGGCCTCAAATTGGCAACCCTCCTGCCTCAGCCTCCTGAGTGCTGGGACTACAAGCGAGTGCTACCACATCTGGCCATTATGCTTTTTTAAAAAAAAAAAATTTTATAGAGCCGGGTGTGGTGGTGTACACTTTTAATCCCAGCACTCAGGAGGCAGAGGCAGGCGGATCTCTGTGAGTTCAAGGCCAGCCTGGTCTACATAGTGAGTTCCAGGCCAGCTGGGGCTACAGGGGGACCCTATCTCAAAAAGACCAAAAAAAAAATTATTTATTATTTTTATGTGTATGAACGTATTGCCTGCATGTGCACCCATGTCATGCAATGCTCTCAGAGGACAGAAGAGGCTGTCGGATCCCCTGGAACTGGAGTTATGGACAGTTGTTAGCTGTCATGTAGGTGCTGGGATTCAAACCCGGGTCTTCTGCAAGAACAGTGTTCTTAACCGCTGAGCCATCTCTCCAGCCTCCATTATCCTCTTTTTATAAGACACCATTCAAATCTTCCAAAATAGCTTAGTACGCTCTGCACATCTGGTGCTATTTACTTAGGGAAAATAAACCACAAGAGGATGGAACAGAACAAGAGTCTTACAGCTTTTGCCAGTAAAAAAAAACAAAAATTTCTGTTTTGTATGTTTTTTTTTTTTTGGTGGGTTGCTTTAAAATTTTTTAATTGGGGGTGGTAGGGTGCTTGCATGTATGCATGCAAGAATATGCATGATACAGAATGTGTGCAGATCAGAGGAAAGCACTGTGGAGTTGGGTTTCTCCTTCCATCTTCATGTGGGTCACAGTGCCTTTACCCACAGAGCCATCTTGTCAGCCCTAAGGATTTTTTTTTTAAAGACAGAGTCTTGATATGTGACTTAGGCTGGTTTTGAACGTATACTTTTGAACCCTATACTTTCCTCTTGCCTCAGTCTACAAGTGGCATGATTATAGTATGCGGCACCATACCTGGCTTTGGTTGTTTTCTTTTGTCATGTTGATAGTGGGGTAGATAGAACTCAGGTCTTGTGCATGTTCAACAACCAAAGTACTACTCCTGAGCTATATCCCTAGCCCTTGGCTTCCAGAGCTGGGATGACAGGTGTGGTTACACGACCACACTCAGCCCGTTTCCTACTTTTTTTTTCTGATTTTTGAGATGGGGTCTCCCTTTAACCCCAGTTGGCCTTGAACTCGCTCTGTAAAACAGGCTGCCCTCATCTCAGAGATCTGCCTGCCTCTGCCTCCTGAGTGTGAGTGCTGGGATTAAAGGCATAAGGTATGTGCCATCATGCCCCTTCATACTTTTTTTTTGGTTTTTTTGAGAAAGGGTTTCCCTGTAGCCCCAGCTGTCCTGGAACTCACTATGTAGGCCAGGTTGGCCTTGAACTCACAGAGATCTGCCTGCCTCTAAGTGCTGGGATTAAAGGTGTGTGCCACAACCAGCCTTTTTTGTTTTTTTGTTTGTTTGCTTGCTTTTTTGGTCACCCTTCATACTTTTTAAAATTGGTTTTGCTTTTAAGGTAGGAGGCTTGAGGTCCTGCTTTATGATCCAGACAGAAATCTGTAACTTCTCCACAGATTGAAATCTACTATTGATAGACATGTATGAGGAAGTTAGAACTACCAGCCAGGAAAACTTGGGAGAATTTATTTTAGGGGTGGTAGGTAATTAGGAGGAATGAGAAAGGAAGGAGACTTTAATTCCCAGAAGAGATTTTGCTGTTTTCAAAACTACACCTCAAAGTCTTTCCAGGGTGAAACCTGAAGCCCCACAAGAAAAAATTTTAAAATGATGCTACAAATAAAGCTTAAGAGATGACAGAGAAGCAGAAACATAAAATGATAAACCAACGAAATACACATTTCCACAAGTCAACTGCATGCAACAGTGAGTGCTAGAGCCTAGAAATCACTTACTTTTCTCCGAGTGTCACCCGGAGGCTGCTCTGGAGTAGAGAAATTGATGGTTGGCATTTTATTGTTTAGCAGAAGACACACCCACATTCAGAACAGCAATGCTCACACTTAGGACTACACTAGTAGAAAGCATTTAGTCATTCCAGAGCAGAGTCTGCAGTGTTGCATACACAGAGCACAGGGTAGCTGCTGAGATACATAGGGCTTTAACATGGATCTGAGACAACTCAACAGCTATGGCTCTGGTCACACACTCACTTGCCATGAGCACAGCATGCTACCTTGACTAGGCGAATGTCTGAGTCTTATACTTGGTGAAGAAAAATTCATTTTTCCTTTCCATTTGTTCTTTAGGCCTCACTCATATTAGATGAGTACTCTACCACTGGGCCTCAACAGTTCCCAAATTCATTTTATTTATTTATTCATTTATTTTATGTGTATGTGTGTATTGCCTGCATGCATAAAAGTGCACCCATGTCGTGCAATGTCCTTGGAGGTCAGAAGAGGGCATTGGATCCCCTGGAACTGGAGGTACAGACAGTTGTTAGCTACCATGTGGGTGCTGGGATTCAAACCCGGATCTTCTGCAAGAACAGCCAGTGTTCTGAGGCATGTCTCTAACTTGTGGTAATCCTCCTGTTTCAGCTTTCCAGAGTGCTGAGATTACAGTCATGAACCACTTCACCATGCTCCAAAATTCATTTTAAAGTTACAGGAATGGTTGGCTACTTCTCAAGGAGTGGAACAGTTTTGTTTTTGTTTGTTAGCTTTGTTTGGTTTTTAAGGCAAAAAGTGTTTAGTATAAAAACACATGTATAAGGGGCCATGACCCAGTTTGATTCTCAAAGTCAGGTACATTCTACTCTGAATGCAAATAAAGCAGTAGCTTTTGAACATTCAGCTACTCAGAGTGAAAATGAACAAACCACAGGACAATTAAGTAACTTCCTGTTCTTGAATCAGACAAATTCTGTAAGTGCATTTGTAAAAGTGATGAAAATCACTAAAGTGAGGGCTGGAAGTGTAACAATGGGAGTGGGCTTGCCTAGCATGCATCGGGCCTGGATCTACCCAGCACGGGAAAGTAGTCATTATGAAGACTTTCCACTGTAAGGTACTGGGGCAATTATACATTGCCAAACATCTTCAGTATAGTGTTAAATATCTTTTTTTTTTTTGTCTTTTTGAGACAGGGTCTCCTTGTAGCCCCAGCTGTCCTGGAACTACGTAGACCAGGCTGGCCTCAAACTCACAAAGATCCACCTACCTCTGCCTCCCAAGTGCTGGGATTAAAGGTGTGTACCACCAGGCCTGGCTAGGTCTAAATATCTTTAAATATACATATCAGAGGAGTAAGTCTAGTCACTAAGGAAAACACCTTTTCATAAGATTATTAGAACATCTAATTATACCACTACAAAAGACTGACTGTGGGGCAAT